>NC_053128.1:8417839-8717839 GCF_010015445.1 Perca fluviatilis
GAGACTCAGTCGGGATGACAGCTGACAACAGCCCCGGGACATATAGCTAGCTAGTTACCGTTAGCCCCCAGTCAGCTATCAGCCAGCTACTTTCATTACAGCAACCCCCCCGGCCAGAACTTATCTCCAGTGGCTGGTGCTTACGACGCTAACGGCAGTTTAATTAAACGTCGGGAAACAGACCATATCAGACCCAGCACCGAGTCACAACATCCGCCATCCATAGCGGTAGCTACATGTCCATAGCGCTACCGGTGTATGTGCCGAAAATCCGAATTTTTCCCCCCTTCGCATTTAGCTGTCTTTACGGTTAGCTAAATTAACCCGACAAAAGGTGGGTTAAGCACCAAAACGAAAAGTTAAGATTACTGAAAAGTGAAGGGGAGATAATTCCGGGCAGCTGGGAGATGTTCTGCTGCTGCACAACAGGCATCGAACGTCCTGGCTCGCTGTCGCGGAGATTTCCCCGACAATCCCCACCCACACCTGTCTCTCAGCCTTGTTTTGTAGCTAGCTAGCGTTACAACAAACCCCGTCCACCCCGGTGTTGAAACCATCCAAAAGGTGACATTGATATGTGAAATATTTTGTGTTTTAGCTGCTGGCTACTGTTAGCTTGCTGGCTCACTAGCTAACTGGTCAGCTACAAATAAAAATCTAATCAAGAAAAACGTAATTATGTTGGGGAAACTGCAGCTATTTTATTGCAATAACATGAATAAACTAACTTACTAAACGTAACGTGAATAAACTTGAATGGGTAAACTCGTCCGTGAACTGATGCATTCTAACCATAGACAGTATATAATTCTAACCGGCAGCGAAGGTGTTTAACACTAAAAACTCCCATAATTCCACGCAACTTCACAACGTCATCAAAAGTCCAGTTTTACCGTCCATTGTTTTGGTTGAGAGACCCCTAGCGGCAGAAAGTTACATATTGTACGTTTAAAGCCATATTGTAACTCTTTTTCAGGCTGCTCTAAAAACCTAACCTCATAGTTTAAAGACAAACACAAAACATCACAATTCAATAAGTATAACTGTATAACAAGTTAAAAAGTAACATGGGAGTAGAAAATGTAATATAGACTCTGGTCTTAACATTTTTCTCCTACAGACTTCTTTATGCAACACTAGAAACTACGACAAGTCTGACTCATGAGGCGTCTGGGAAATACAACAGGTAGAGAGAGAGAGCGAGAGAGGGAGGAAGTGGTGAGGATGCTCTACAGTCCCTGCAGCAGCACTGTGCTTCTCATTTCGCCTCAGTCAGTCAGTCAGTCAGCCACAGAGTTGCGATCACACAACATCGCCGTGTCATTCCACTGACCTGCATGCACCACTGTCGTCACTCCACCATGGCCTGTTAAGGTAAGAAGGCACAGAAAGTTCCTTTCTGCTTTCTGTGCTTGTCTCTCATTGCTATCAACAAAGTTTTTCTTCCTCTCAACATATGAAGTGAGGATAGAGCCACTTGTTTAACTTTTATTTACGTTTCACGCACTTTCACACCGTTTGTACCTGTTTAAGTCCTGTTGTGGATAATAATAATCATGATTGTGTAGTGTCACGCAGCCGGTACAGGCTGTCTGTGTGTCGTTCAGGAGGAAGATGAACTGATGATAGTATCACAAGAGGAAATCAGCTGCACTTCCCTTCACTCTGACAGAAAGTAAAATGTCGGCTGGAAGGGGTTGTTTACATGTATGCAAAAGAGCTGCAGTGTGCACATCATGTCGCAGAGGCAGGTTTAAATATTCACCTGAGTCTAACAAGTTCCGTATACACTTTACTGCCCGTACACCAAGCTCAAACTAATGCAGTCGAACACAACAGAACTGAAATGAACGCTCCTCCACGAAGGTTCTAATGCTCACTTTATGTTGAAACTGTTTTCGAAAAGGTTTTGATTCCACTTTGTGGCTATTTTTGGATTTGTTCAAGCTGACAGAGTTGAACACGGACACTGATGGATGCAAACTGAATTTCTATTAACTATGAATAATGTTTAAAAATTAAGAGTGGGTAGGACCAGAAACGTTCTCAACTTCTTCCTGCTCCTTTTGAACATGAACAATATTATTTAAGTTGCTTATTTGTTGCTTATATGTTGCTGAGTATCCTGTCTGTTTTCCTTTTCTTTTTTTGCTTATAGATTTTACCAGGCAGTATGTGGTGCTGTTGAATTGTGTTGCATTACACTGAGAGGCATCTCTAATATTTAGTCTATCCTCACTGATTGATCACTATGATATAAAGTGTATGTTAAAATTAGGTTAGACTGGTCTCCATTGAGGTTGGATTATACTATATTAAGTTCCATAGACTGTACAATTATTTGCATGATGTTACCAACACTGTTATTTGTATTGGTATGGAAATTCCATTGAACTTATTTTTCAGTCAGTATTTAATAACAGAAATGACATGTCACATTTTAGCCACCATGGAAACTTTTTTTAGCCACGCCAGTGGGATGTCTCTGGGGCTATCCCAAAGTCGGTCTGTTGGTTGGTCCACCACTTTGGTCCCGACTGAAATATCTCAACAATTATTTGATGGATTGCCATGGTATTTTGTACAAACATTTGTAGTCCCCAGAGGATGAATCCTAATGACTTTGGCAATCCTCTGACTTTTCCTGTAGCGCCACCATGAGGTTGACATTTTTGCCTTTTTCACTTATCCTCTTATGGATGTATAATAAAACCTGGATACAGCGTTCGAGGCTGAGCCCGGTTCATTTCTATGAGAGTGGCGCATGAAGCTAAATGATAGTTCAACTTCCCCGTATATAAAGTGACCCGGATGATTGGCGCTGCTTTCGCACTATAAGGCCCATAGAGCAGGCGCGCTAGAGACCTCTGCCAGCCAAGCCGGCTACTTCCAGTTTAGCGCTCCGCTAACTTGAATAAGGATTACATTATTTAATCATGCAGCTCTTCTAGACTTTCCAAATGTTATTGGACCAAATGGATCAAATTCTGATATTAAAACGAGTCATTTCAGGCTAGTGACAACAAAACTGTAAACTGAAAAAATGTATCAACGGATTTACAGATGCCTCTTTCACCATGTAAGTCTATGGGATAAGTCTTTTTGGGTCCCATGGCATCACATGACGTGACACGGAAGTTGTAATTTCACTGTTTGGCCGCTATGTCAAATGGGCTTCAAAGCCCAGCACACTTCCTGGGGGGCCTGCTTAGCTTATGAAATATCTCAAAATCTGCTAAATGGATTTGCATTTGAGAATGAGGTTGACATTTTTGGTTTTGAGTAAAATATCTTGGCATCTACTACAGATATGTATCTTCCCCTCAGGAAGAATGGTAATTTCTTTGACTTTTCATCAAGTCAAAACTTCACTTAGTCCAACACTTAGGTTCATGACAGAATACCTGTAAAACTAATGGCATTCCCATCCGCATCAACTGAACTGTGTACTGTGTGTGCTAATGCTAGCATGCTAAACTAAGATTGTGAACATGGTAAACATTATACCTGCTAAACATCAGCATGTTAGCATAGCCATTATAGAAAATAGAAACCTTTACATAATAAAGATTTAATCTGGTTAATGCATATAGCAACAGCTATATATAGCGCAATTTGGACAATTCTTGTTTTGCATTCACGGTCAAATTGTTGTCTTGTATTTTATTTATTATTATATACAGCAATCTTATTAGTGTTTGTCATTGTTTTGAATGGAAAGCCATACATCTAATCTTTCTGACTATGCAGAAGGAAGACTAATGCACCTAAGAATGCTTGAGCTAACATATTTTTAGCCACGTTGTGCTGTTACGTCACTCTGTGTGATTTCAATACAGAGGAAACCTGAAATGAACTGTCAGACTCTATACGTACATATAATTAACCCCATTTACTACTCTAACCACTGATCACAAAATCTGTTAATAAAAAGGAATAATCTTTTAAGAGGTTTCTTGATCTCTGCAGCTTCCAGAACAAACAACAAACTGCCAGAGGACTGAGAATCTTTGAGAAACGCATGACCCTTATGAAACATTTTCCTTCTCCCCGAGTCAGACCACAATACCACATCCTTTTTTTTTTTTTTTTTTTTTTTTTTTTTTAAACAGGGTTTCGTCACAGATTAAAAAGATTTTTTTTTGATAGATATTTTTATTATTGATTTTTCCATGACAAAGGTAAAGATACAATAAATGTAATGAACACTATGGGTGTTCATAGGGGTGTCACGATTCTCCAAATCCTCGATTTGATTACATTTTCGATTCTAAGGTCACGGTTCGATTCAATTTATCGATTTTGACTTGACTTTTGCTTTTTTCTTTATTTTTTTTTTAAAGCACAGGTTGCTATGCCATTTTTAGACAAGACTTTTATGCAATATAATATCTGGCCTTTGTTCGCAATGTACCATATACATTGTCAAATTTAAAACATTTATTAACAACATAATGTAACAATAACTTATATCTTCAGTCAATTGGAAACTTAAGCAAAATAACCTGCCATCTAGTTTATCTTTTGTAACTGCAGTCTTCTTCGCAGAAGATGACATTCAAGTTCACTACAAAAACAATAAAACAGCCATCTCCATAGTCTTCTCTGAACAATTAAGTGTCTTAACATAGTGCGTGCCACTGTCTTCTTGAGCATATTTGATATATTCCCTTTCTTGGAAATTATGACAAACATTAATGACATCCGCTTACCTTTTTATGATCCTTTTGAGGGTTTGGTTCCTCTTCCTACACTTTCTACGGTGGTGGTTGACATCACACAGTGCGCCATGGGTGTGGGAGCGTGTGTGAATAGTAGTAGCTTCGTATAAAAGTGTCAAGCTGAATGAAATGTAGTAATAATAATGTTAAAAAAATATGAATATTACCTAAATAGTTCCTATATGGTGACTGATTTAAAAAAAAAAACACACACACACATTTGTGATACGTCAAAAAAAAAACATAATCTGTGATTGAGAATGCAGTTTAGTTGTTTAGACTGTAAATTTTAAGAGACGGCTGTTTTTTTTTTTTTTTTTTTTCGTTTTTTTCTCTTTTCCCAAATTGTTTAATTATTTCGGACTGAAATTAAAACATTTCAGTTTCAAATACCAACCCACTGCTCCTCTATGGATGCAGTTTCTCAATATGGCTGATTTACAAAAGTAAGTCATTTGGCAGTTACTGTATATTGACCAACTCAGCAGCATTTGGGACACAGATTTGGCCTCTGTAGAGCCTTTGTATTACCAAAGTGCTGATTTAAAAAAACAAAATGCTGCTAATTATACAAGCAATTGTTGCAGCAGTGTTTGTTTTGTAATCCAAAAATCCATAATTGGCAGTGAAACTGAACCGTAGTCATTCCTAAATCACTCACAGTCCAGTGTGACAATATGTACCTTTTGAGAGTGCATACTTTCATATATATTTTAATAAAATATTTTGCCTGATGGTCTAGTACTGAAAAGTGTGCAGGAGTTTCTTTTTTTTTTTGTGTAATCATTTATATATTTAAACCTTTTATGGAGCTTCCAAAAGGTGAGAATACATAAAAAATAAATTCCATGAGTTGTTAACACTGACTAACATTTAATGGATCCTGCTGCAAATGTATGACACGAGTAAATGTTTTCAATGTAATCAACACGTGGATTTCCCAGCAATATTCCTAGCAGTCAATGTGTTTGTTGTCTCCGTAATCACTCTTGCCTTTTTAGGGAGTTGTTGTTGTCACACACTGTACATAAGCAAGAAAGAACTGGGCTGAGCCCCCTTTGAGTACTGTTATAAAACAGGGGAATTTGGCATGTAATGGTTTCCCAATCCTTCTTAATGAGGATCAAAGGTTCTTGTGAGGGATTCGGGAGTTATAAACTCAAAAACAACACTGGTGGTCCCCGAGAATGCAGCAGTGCCCCGGACAGAGAGGTCTGCACATTTCAAGGCTCTGTAAGTCATAGTAAGACAGAACAATACACACAAACTGTGGAAGAGATGGCTGTGAGGCCTGGTATGCTAATCAGTCGTAGACATGCAGATGGTTTTCGCCAGCTGACATGTGCTTTGCATTGACATCCATGCAAATGCCACCACACTGTGTAATTCCTCTTCTCTCTACCTCACCCACAGGAGCGCTGCACCTGGAAATCACTGCGACCGGGTCGTTCATCATTGAGGGGAAATTAGGAACTCAGTCAGCCTGACAATTGGAGGAAGGACGGCCGAGCTTCCCTCTGATCAAGTTCCCTCTGTCCAAAAGATGTCAACCGCCACCGCAGAGAGTGTAGGAAGTGGAACCAAACCCTCAAAGGATCATAAAAAGGTAAGCGGATGTCATTAATATTCATGTCATAATTTCCAAGGAAGGGAATATCTCAAATATGCTCAAGAAGACAGTGACACGCACTATTATGCAACCATTGCTGGTGTGAAAACTGAAAATGAGTGTGTAAAGTCACTCAAACAATGTATTGGACTGGACTCCTCTACCTCGTAAAACACAGAGTATGCATAGGAGACTTCCTAATTATTGGGAATAAAACCTCTCAGTATATTTGATACTTGAAGATAAGAAAAACTCATTGGCAAATTGTTTCAGAAATGTTGGTGGGGGAAAAGCTTTAATTTCCTCATATGTTGCGGTTCATAAGTCCAAATCTCAGGGGTCATAAAATCCCATTAAAATAAGGATGTAAAATTGCAGTTGAAGTAAAACAAAGGGCAACACCATACCTGCAGCTTAATGTTGTTTTTGTTAGTTGGCTGTGTTATGTAACAGCTGTTTGGTGACGGAGGGAAGTGGTGGGGTGAACAAGGCGTTTGGGTTGATCAGCTTCTGCTTTTTTTTCTTTAGTCACAGAGATATTTCACTGCTGTTCAGTTTGTTGGAGTAAAATTCCTAAATGAGCTCTTTGAAAAATGCCATGTTTTATTTTACTTGAGAGATTTATTTGGTCTAAATGTCTCCATAGCATACTGAAAAACATTTCTGTTGTGGTTATCAGTGGCTTGTTTTAGACTTTCTACCATCAAACCATTTTGTTTAAAAGGGTTGATTTTAATATTAATGAATTCACTTTTTAATTATCGCAAATGTTTTTAGTTTGGTTCTTCTGGGGAACTTTTTTTTTTTTTTGGCTTCATGCACCACTGAACAACCCTCATAGGAATGAATCCAGGTCTTAGCCTATTATACATCCATGAGGATAAGTAAAAAAAAAACGGACAAAATGTCAAATTCATGGTGGCGCTACAGGAAATGTCAGCGGATTGCCAACGTCATTAGGGTACATCCTCTGAGGACTATAAATGTTTGTACAAAATACCATGGCAATCCATCAAATATTTAAGATATTTCAGTCGGGACCAAAGTGGTGGACAAACCAATAGACCGACTTTGCTATCGCCAGAGACATCCCACTGGCGTGGCTAAAAAGGTTTCCATGGTGGCCAACATTTGACGTCATTTCTGTTATTAAATACTGACTGATCTTTAGAAATGAAAAAATAAGTTCAATGGGATTTCCATACCAATACAAATAACAGTGTTGGTAAAATCATGCAAATAATTGTAAATAATTGAACTTAACATATATAATCCAACCTCAATGGAGACCAGTCTTTAATTTTAACATACACTTAATATCATGGTGATCAATCAGTGAGGATAGACTAAATATTAGAGACGCCTCTCAGCGTAATGCAACACAATTCAACAGCACCACATACTGCCTGGTTAAAGCTCACTAAAGTCATTAGGTTTCATCTTCTGGGGACTACAAATGTTTGTACAAAATGCCATGGCAAATAGTTGTTGAGATATTTCAGTTGGGACCAAAGTGGTGGACCCAACTTTGAGATCAACTTTGCTCTCCCCAGAGTCATATATGTTATGTGCTGATGCGTTCGTTAGTATGCTAACACGCTAAACTAAGACGGTGAACATGGTAAACATTAACTTTCAGCATTGTCCCCCTGAGCATGATGTGTGCTGAGTGAGGTTAGCATTTATCTCAAAATGTCAAAACGTCAGGCGATCACCAAAGTCAGCGGGGGCTGCACAATAAGAGGAAAATATGTGATAAAGTTGTGAATATCACGATAACCATATTACTTGCGATAAAGAAACCGATATTAAAGTGTACTCAGTTCTGCTTTCATTATTCTGCTAAAATACAACATATTGCTTGTTGGATTAAAAACACCTGGAAGGAAATCATTTCCAACATTATTTTATTGAACAAATTGAACTTTGAATTGAACATAAAAGGCACCACTAAAAAAAGAAAAAGAATGAGTTACATTTTAATGCAAATAATTCACCTACATTTTCTTTTTTCAACTAACACAAAAAATCGTGTGAGTGTCTTTCGCCATATGTTGCAGCCTTTCTAGACTTGTATATCTGTAAAATATTTGGGGCGAGAGAGAAGGGGAAGACATGTGGTAAAGAGCCGCAGGTCGGATTGGAAACCTGGGCCACTGCGGTAAGGACTGAGTCCCGGTACATGGGGTGCGTGCTCTACATGGTGAGCTACCAGGGCGCCCCGATTTCTTTTTTTTTTTTTTTTTAAACAAATGTGTTCTCTTCTTCCCTGTTGTGGTTTGTTAGCCCACGGCGGCCGCCCTGAAAGGAGCCATCCAGCTGGGCATCGGTTACGCTGTGGGAAACCTCAGCTCGAAACCAGACAGAGATGTTCTCATGCAGGACTTCTCTGTGGTGGAGAGCGTTTTCCTGCCCAGGTACTCTCTCATCTCTACACATTTTTATTGGCGACATATAGCTAACGCACATAATCAAAGTCAAGTTCCGATTAATAAACATAAAGGATCAGTTCAGCCAAATTACAAAACGGTGTA
This sequence comes from Perca fluviatilis, assembly GCF_010015445.1. Lineage (NCBI taxonomy): Eukaryota > Metazoa > Chordata > Actinopteri > Perciformes > Percidae > Perca > Perca fluviatilis. The sequence goes on from NC_053128.1 coordinate 8,426,704, forward strand.
GGCCTACTATTTTTTCCACCTCTCTCTGCTGGTATCCAGACATGCAGATAGTCATTTTGACATGTACGAAAGGGAATGGACAAACAACTACTCTTGACCTTAAAGGTCCCAAGGCATGACAATTTCACTTCATGAGTTTTTTTAACATTAATATGCGTTCCCCCAGCCTGCCTATGGTCCCACAGTGGCTAGAAATGGTGATAGGTGTAAACCGAGCCCTGGGTATCCTGCTCTGCCTTTTGAGAAAATGAAAGCTCAGATGGGCCGAACTGGAATCTTCCCTATATGTCGTCATAAGGGGAAAGGTTACCTCCCCTTTCCCTGCTTTGCCCATGGCAAGCTGGTCAAGGCCACACCCCACCCTCCACCTTGCCCCGCTTCTCTCCTCCTCATTAGCATTTAAGCAGACCCAGAAATGGCACACCCTAAGGAAAGCTCATTGTGGGACTGGCTCGTAGTGGCTGTAATTGTGCACCAAGGCTGAATTTCGGGAAAGAGACTTCAGATGCAGTATTATGTGGCCACTGAGGCCTATATAAAAGCATCCAAAAGCAGCATGTCATAGGACCTTTAACAAAAATACTTGGTAATGTTTTATTTCACATGTTCCTTTTTCAGGAATCTATGGGACCCATACATATTATGATGATGATGACATAGGTTTAATGATAAAAAAAAAATATAAATATAATATAAATATAAAAATAATAAATAATATACATCACTTTTGGACGTTTGCAACCTATCAACTTGTTGTTTAGTAGAAAACCAAACATCTCAGCAACAGATCTTTTTCACAGCAGAAACGTTGACATCATAGGAAAAGTACGGGTGTTACTATTAACATTAACAATGGCTCTGATTCAGTCTTTTTCCCGTCTCAATGTTTCGACAAAATCAAACATGTTTGATATTATCATAAGTTTTAAGTCTTGGTGGTAAAATCTTAAAACTTTTCCTATGGTGACATGTGAAAAAGGCCCGCATGTTGCAAACAGCTACTGTTTTTTGTTACTGCACATTGATCATTTTCTCATCCTAACTAAATACATTCTTCTGTTTTGTCTAGTGAGGGCAGCAACCTGACTCCAGCACATCACTACCCAGATTTCCGTCTGAAAACGTACGCGCCGCTGGCCTTTCGCTACTTCAGAGAGCTGTTTGGCATCAAACCAGACGACTATCTGGTCAGTGAGGAAATTCACATCATCATTCTGAGTGATTCAACACGTTGTGGCGGAAGTTCAGCTTGATTCGATTGCAACACTTTCTCCTGCTAACTGTTGCGTCGCTCTGACTTTCAGTACTCCATCTGTAATGAGCCTCTGATCGAGCTGTGCAACCCCGGCGCCAGCAGTTCCTGGTTCTACCTCACCAGCGACGATGAGTTCATCATTAAGACGGTGCAGCATAAAGAGGCTGAGTTCCTGCAGAAGCTGCTTCCTGGTTACTACATGGTGAGCTCCTGTGTCAAAAACCCAACTCTCACTATGTTTACACACCAGCACACATTAGTAGCAAAGTGCGAAAAGTGACATTTTGGACATAATGTGGCCCTGTGGAGTTGGAGCATTGGCTGCTTGATGGGTTCGCCACTTGCAGTTATCAATTTCTCTTCAATGACCACTTACAAGCAAAGAAAACAGGCCACACCATCCTATAACCGCGATGGCTGCACCTGATTGGACAAAATGCTTCATGTCGGGCTGTCTGCTTCCAGATTTCAAAACGGATCAACGTGGCAGCTCGATTGGAAAATTTCTCATATTTTACGAAAATAGTTCACCAAAATGTGTTTTTGAAAGCATTTTATGTGAGAAATAAGCTACGTAGTTGCTGAATCTGTCCTAAATTGTAATGTAGATCGAGAACGGTCAGTTTAGAAGCTAGACAATGAATGGGAAGCGTGTTAATGCGATGACAGTGGACACGCACCATCAGTGTAACTCATCAAAAACACTGCGTGTAAGGTCTAACAAACGTATTGAATGCAGTTCCTTCCTCATAAAACTTTTTTGAATATTTTAAATGCTACATTGTTTACATGTGTTTGCTAGCTTGCCGTCCTCTTCTTCATGCCATTTGTAGGCGCGTTACTACATTCCTTTGTGCCTTGTCGATCAGCGGAACAGCGAAAGGACAGATCCAATGATTTCTCAAATCATTGATTTGACAGATCCAATGATTTCTCAATGAGGGAGAAAGAGTAGATGTGCTTCCAGCCTTTTCAGATTTTTTTTTTTTATGTGGGAAACTCATTTTAAATAAAAATATGAATCATAACAGAGTCATTTTTACATATTTTAAAATGTCTTGGGTTGGACTTTAAGTTGTAGTTTCCGTTTTGTCTACTTCTAATCAGGTAATCAGATTTTTTTCTCTGAAGTTGATTTGATGGGCTTCACATTTCAAAACCATAATAAAAACCCAGTGAAGCCTGTTCAAGAATTGAAGTTTCTCTTATTACGTTGCTCTGACAGTTTGACTTGGTAACAAGCCAAACAGTGGCATCAGTGATGTCTCTACGCTTCCATTTAACATATTATCCTGAACAAAAAACCTGCTTGTCTCCGTTACTGTAGAACCTGAATCAGAACCCGAGGACGTTGCTGCCCAAGTTCTACGGCCTTTACTGCATCCAGTGCGGCGGCGTCACCGTCCGCGTGGTGGTGATGAACAACGTGCTGCCGCGCGCCATCAAGATGCACTACAAGTACGACCTGAAGGGTTCCTCGTACAAACGCCGCGCCTCACGCAAAGAGCGTCTCAAGTCCTCGCCCACGTTCAAAGACCTGGACTTCCAGGAGATGCACGAGGGCCTGCACTTCGACCCCGACACCTACAGTGCTCTGATGAAGACCCTGCAGAGGGACTGTCGGGTGTGTTCACATCAATATCTTATATTTATTAGCGGTGATGTTGGTTATCTGGATAATAGAATGGCTGTTTTGTTCTAAAAAGCATCATATTTCAAATGTCATCGGTATTTAAAAATGCATGCAGGATTACGGCCGTTGTGTCTGCTAGACATTTCCACTTATCTTTCTGTAAACCTTATTCATTTTACAACATTTTGCATAAATCAATATCACATGTGACTTAAAGGTGCAATATGCAATACTGACAGCTAGTGTTTAAAATAGTTACTGCAGTACAAATTCAAAATACTGGAGGGAGTTGTCTCCCCGGCCCCAGACTCAAAGTTCACGGAGGTTGCCAGGCTGAGACCGCAGCATCCACAACAATGTTGCTAGACACTAGTCTCCCATAGCCAGACATCTTCACAGCATAGCGGAGTAGCTAACGTTAGATGTTGGCTATATTGACAGTCATAAAAGCCCATGCTCACGCGGAGCTCTGTACCCAACTGACAGACACACTTTTTCGGCTTGGAATTATGGTAGGAACCGCTAAAAACACAACAACCTTGCCGTCCTCTCCAACCGACTGAACACACGGCAACAATCGCTAAACACACTGCAAACTCATGGTCCTCTCTTCCCGATTTACAACCCCGCCCCGTCTCCCTCTCTTGGCTTAAAATAACTCACCGTTCAGCGGACGTAGCCGAACGTCCACTGAACAGGCTACACGTTGTAAACAGCCGTGGCCCGCTTGCCTGGTCCTCCAGTAACGTTAGCAGTTAGCAGGGTTAGCAGGGCTACCATGGCGGCGTTAGCCAGCACCAGTTGGGATCACTTTACTGGATGTGTCTCAATTGTTTTTGCGAGTAACCAACTTAGGTACTCTAGCTATATAATTCAATGTGAGTACACAAATGTTGAAATAACATAAAATGCCCGTCCCTTGTAGTCGTGATAAATTAGCCTGAAGCTAATGCTTACCTGTTCAGGAGGGAATTAGCCAGCTCAGCTCTAAGCTGTTTGTTTGTCACTTTTATGGCTGTACTAACGTTACACCTGTAGCGCGCTGGATTTATGCTTTTACAGGTATATCTGGCCACCCGGCCTGGCTGTCAAACTGGGCAGTTGATAAAAACACACACAAACAGAAAGTCCGTCACAGAACGTACATTTCAAAAGGAGAAAATACTGGCATTAGCATTGTTGTCAGAAAAGATAGTATTTCAACTTAGCATGTGCAGCTGATGACGCATTGGGGTCATTTTTGGATTTATTACAGTAAATTTATTACATATTGGACCTTTAAAGTCTTTAGGCTAAAATATTTATTTCAGTCCAAAATATTTGTTGCACAGAACAAATAATATAGCCAAATACCTGATGCTCTGGATGATGTCTTAGAGCCCACTACATAATTGCCAGTAAAGAGAATTCATGGCGATTATATGTTGTCCAATCAGTAGGGGACACTGGTATACCAATGGATTTGGAGCTGGTATTAGTCTTCATAGCAGGGTGATAGATTCAGTTTTTTTAAACACCAGCTTTGGGTTTTTAAAATCAGTTTTCATGGTTCAAAGTGTTGGTAAGAAGGAATTTCAACCTCAAACTGGAGCTCAAGTGTCCTAAAAATCATAAGGATTTATCCCTGGGGACCATTTCTGCATCTCATAACTCTTAAATTGCCTCCTCGAGTCCTCCACTTGCTTCTGTTAGTCTTAGTCCCTCCCACCGAGGAGGCATGGGAGAGACACAAGGAAATCATGGGAGGAGAGAAGCAACGAGCAAATGTGTTTTAGAGGCATGAGACGTCCTTTCCTGTGAAGCGTCACGTGAATTTGCAGCTGTATGGGCGGAGTTAACAACTCTTTCAGCTGCACGGCTTCTGGGAAGGCTGCTCTCGTGTATCCTCGCCTATAGCTCCTCAGTGATCCCTCCCCGATGCTCGCTCCTCCGGGCAGGAATAGGAGCTTTGAGACGGCCTTCGCCGAGGAGGGACAGAACAACATCCGGTTCAGCCGAGGACCGAGGAGTTGAGGAGCTGTCAAATAAGGGTTATGAGATGCAGCCCATGAATATCTGCTGCTACTGAGTTTAGAGACACTATCAAGGTATTTGATTTAAGAAATTAAGTAGTAGCATGCAATTAGGTTTAAATTTATATCATGTTATTTTGAATAGGACTAGAGCTGCAACTGATTATTATTTTCATTATCAAATAATTTCAAAAAATGGCAATAATTGTGAAATGTAGTCACGTTCCCAAAGCTCAAGGTGATGTTTTCAAATGTCTATTGACAAACAGTCCAGAACCCAAAGATATTAAATTTACAATGATATAAAAGGAGCACTTATAGTTTTATCGTTTCAGCACTAAAACCGCTCACAGTGGGTTTAAAATCTTTCTTTCGACAGGCTGAACTGAATTCAGCCAGTGATCACAGCACCCCTTAGATAACATTATACAACCATAACAGCCAACTTACATGTGCAACGCTCTCTTCGCTCAGTCTAAGGCTGTTATGGCGGCCTCATTAGCGCCTGCCTGTTATTTCGTTAGTGTGAAACAACAATGGTCACTTGACGGAGGATTACAGCAAAGCACCTGACTCTTGTGATCGGGCTGAGCAGCTGGACTCTGGAGCGCACGCTGGCCCGTCTGGGGTCTGGGTGTAACGCGTTCTTATTGGGCCTCTTTGCACAACCTCAGTGAGTGTATTAGGTAACACAGTCGAAAGTAATGGCCTCTTTGTTTATCTTACTTCATGACATCAGAGTTTTGCTCAGGGAGGGCTTATGTTGTACTGTACCAACTTATTCTTTTGGTTTGCAGATCCAGGTTTAGCCCCTTTAACTGGGACCTGCTCGGGTGTTGGAGAGCTTAATTTACAGCTTGTTTAAGCAAGGTTTACTGTGGGCGGTTAGAAGAAAAAAAAAAGTTCCATTTATGTGTTATTTTACCATTCAAAGTCTTATATTAATACATTACCAGCTACTCATTAAATAGATAATATCTCTGAGTAAAAGAGTTGCACAAAAACCTAGAATGTGACATAATATCCCAAAAATATTGACAGTTTAAGACCATTTACTGCCTTAGAAGTTGTCTTTTGTCTCGCCCTGCAGTACAGGGAGGTCAGAGGTCATGCTTGATAAGCAGTGTCCCACATCTCCAGAACTGAAAGCCAGGTGTAATGTCACATTGTGTGTCCTAATTCCATTCCACATACTAAAATGTAACCATGAACATAATGTAGTATTTTCTCATTAAATATAGATGCCATTATCCATACTAAATTAGCTTTAATACTACTGTAGAAAGCGAGTTGGAAGATCTCAGCATATCAAAAGATAAGCATTAAAATGACATTTTAATGAAATGGGACAGGTTTGTCAACCCACTATGACTTCAACCCCCAAATGAGGACACTGTTGTCTTAATGTGTGTAACTAACTTCTTTTTTTTTTTATCTTTGAGTTTAATAGCTGGAGTTGCTTATGTTCAGTTTCCGTCTGTCGTCAGGTCCTGGAGAGCTTTAAGATCATGGACTACAGTCTGCTGCTGGGGATTCACATTTCTGACCGGAAGCCGCTGAGCAGAGAAAGCCGGTGTGACAGCAGGCGGGGACAGAAAGTCCTCTACTCCACCGCCCTCGAGTCCATCCAGGGGAACGCAAAGGCCCCCGAACCGGTGGCTGATGACGACACGTGAGACTTTTTTGCAATTCTCTTCTTTTATGAACACTAGGGATCGACCGATACTGGGTTTTCAGAACCGATACCAATTATTAGTAGTTAAAGCGCCCATATTATACTCATTTTCAGGTTCATAATTTTATTTTAAGGTTGTACCAGAATAGGTTTACATGATTTAATTAAAAAAAAACATATTTTTGTTGTACTGCACAGCTCTCTCTCACTGCTGCAGATACTCTTTTCACCTGGTCTCTCGTTTAGTTACAGAGTGAGACCTCTTTTCTTCTTCATCTTCTGTACTATCTTTCATTGCACTTCACATGCGCAGTAGCTCAGATGAGTCTATGCTCAGATGTAGATCATGTCAGCTAGCTAGCTCCATAGAAGTAAAAGAGAGGCTGTTTCTTCAACTTCGGTCAGTTACAAGGCAGTATTAGCTGGGAGACTTCTAAATGAGGGCGCACATGTAAGTAGTTCTTTTGTAGATTATGGTGAACTTGTGTGTGTTGTAGCAGTGCTTTGCTATTGAGAACGAAGTAGCATGCTAGCGTTAGCATGCTAACGCTACGAGCTAACGGTTGCGGTTAGCCAGCTCTTTTCCAATTCTGGGCCGATTTTGAACAGCTCACCCAGAGACTGAAGGCAGGACACATTCAGAAACCGTATCTCACTCAAAACAGCATGGATGGATTTTTTTCAAAGTTTGTATGAGTGTGGAAGCACCAGAGACGAACATCCCAAATCCCAGAAAAAGTTTTTTTCATAATATGGGCACTTTAATGAAACTGATAACCGATTATTTGGAACCGATATGCATTTACAGTGAAAATGAAAATCTTTTAGTCAAAATTAAGATTTTGGAACGTTACAAAATCCAACAACAAAACTTTGTTTAAATGCTGTAAGCAATAATTCAATAAATTAGAAGCTTTCAACATAATACACAGCAAAATATAGTCAGACAGTTTTGTGGGTGGGACATTAAGTCAGACTCAGTGGAGAGTGAAACCGAAGCAGAGGGACAGACACAGAGCTGGCCAAAGTAGCACACTTTTTTTCTTTTCTTTTTTTTTTTTTAAGATTATTGTTTGGGCATTTTCGGCCTTTATTTTGACAGGACAGCTGAAGACATGAAAGGGGAGAGAGAGGGGCAATGACCAAGGGGGTAAGCCAGCCTCCACAAAGCGTACCTCCCATGGAGCCATTTTGATGCTAATAAGCCATCACCTGCCGTTAGCATTCCATTGACTGCCATTCATTTTGGCGCCACTTTGACAGCGAATAACTTTACATCTGAAGCGTTTAAAGACTCTATTTGTCCATTGTTTATTTCTAAAGAAACACGACAATGTATAAAAGGCTCCATTACCTTGTACCTCACGTTATGGCTCCGTAGCAGACGTTTTTGTAAAAATAGGCTAACGATTGTGTCATAACCACACGACTTACTGTCGCACAAGAGATAAATTACCGTATAGTACAGAAGAAGCTCGCAAGCAGTTTCGACTTACATTAGCTGTTTAAGTTGAATTACTAATGTTAACTAGCATGTTAGTTAGCAATAATTAGCCTGTGCCCATGTTATCTCCTTACATATACCTACGCTCTCCGTCTCTGCAAGATTGGGAATGATTGAGATTTCTCTCGGCACAGCTACCAGAAGACTTCACACTTTCAGACAGGTCGCTCACATCACATCTACGTCGGCAAGCTCAGTTGAAGGCTGCACAGTAACGCTCAGCCATCACCGGAAAAGTGCTTCTAATATCCTTCACTGGTGTCCGTGGAAAACAATGGGGTCACGTTGTCCATTTATTTTACTCTATGCGAATGACTTGCAGCAAAGGGCCGCAAGTCGGAGTCGAACCCGGACCCACTGCGTCGAGGAGTAAACCTCTTTATATGGGCGCACGCTCTACCAGCTGAGCTATCCGGGCGCCCAAGTAGCACACTTTTTAATAAATTAACTTCATAGGTTATCAGGAAAATAAAACTGTCAAAAAAACGGCCCGATAGTCGGCAAGGGCCAAAATCGGTCCATCCCTGATAAACACTATTTATTTGCTTTTTTGGCTTTGGAGGGTATGTCAAATGGGAAAATACAGATTGAAACTGACATTTCACAGCTTGGTTTTATTTTGGAGTTCCTTTGCAGCAACCTGAGAGTAGGGCATTACAGTATGTAATGTGAAGACAGTTATCTTTTGGTAGTGTGGAGGGATGGCTGATGCTATTTTAGGTTTGTATGAGGTCTGTCTGTGTTTCTCTCATCTCTCTATTCAGCTCTTTTCTCTTTTTAGTTTCAAAGACTCTTCTTCTGCTTTTTCTTCTGTACTCTTACACAAACTGCTTTCCCATGAGCAAAATCTCGGTGTTGTGAAACTTTGCACAATCGCATGATCTGGTCCAACTGACACATATTTGATTATGGTGATGATTTTCCGGATGGTGGCACCATAGCAACAATATGAAACTTTTAAAAGTCAGCTATACTGTATGCTACACATTTAACTATTTCACCAAACATGTTGAGGTCCGTTACTCTTTTCTTTCTTTTTTTCAGATTGGGTGGAATTCCTGCCAAACATAAAGACGAGAACCTTCTCATCTTTTTAGGAATCATCGACATCCTTCAGTCCTACAGGTGAGCTCACAGTAACGCACACAGTAGTTTCTTAAAAATATTTTTATATTTCCTTTTGTGTTTGCCTGTCAAATTACATCTCAAACATATTCAATCAGCGCCTTAACATGTACCTTTTACCATTTCACGATCACTTAAATGTTGTCACTCCAGACTCCATAGACATAATATGTCAGTAGAGTCTGGAGTGTGCCACCAGGCTCCATAGACACACAGTTTCTATATGAATCATGTATTTTTAATTCTTGATTGCAGATTCATCAAGAAGGTGGAACACTCCTGGAAAGCTCTTGTACATGACGGGGTAGGTAACTCCCCATCCTCCTTACCTGCAGGTTTTTTTAATGTCTACATGCATATGTATCTGCACAAGTGTGTGTGTGTGTGTGTTCGTGCATGCTTGCTTGTGCGTGCGTGCGTGCATGCATGCGTGTGTGTGTATTTATGTCTGACGGTATCCTTTGCTTCCCAGGACACGGTGTCGGTGCACAGGCCCAGTTTTTACGCGGACAGATTTCTGAAATTCATGGGCTCGACCGTATTTAAAAAGACTCACCGTAAGTCGCTGAGCTAACATAACTCCTGTACTCTGAGATTGGCGAGCTTCTCTTTTAAAACCACTCTTTCTGCGTGTCTCTCAGCTTTAAGAGGAGCATCCTCAAAGAGGAAGAGGGGTTCCCTCTACGCAGGGAAGTCAGCCTCTCAGGAGTTTCTGTCCCCGCAGAGAGAGGAGAGGAAGGAGGAGAAGAAGGCTCAAAGCATGGACAACCTGGATGGAAACAGTGAGCTTTAGGATAGCATTGAACATGATATTTGAGCAAACGCTTTTTTGCATTGTTTTTGGGGGAGGCTTTGCTTGATTCACTGATGATTTGCTTGTTACCACAGTGTACAGTTCCTCCAGGCAACCGGACCTTCTTCCGAGAGTTTCTTTCAAGTCCACTGGAGATTCTGAAGAGTACCTTGAAAACAGGTACTTCACGCATGCAGCTGTCAGATCTCAGCTAAGTCAATTTTCCAGGAATTTAGAAAAGTTAAGATTGTTCGTTCACTTCACGTTCACAAAAAGCACGATGCAAGTTATTGAACTGAGCAGAACAGAACAGAAAAGGATTATCTTTTTCTATTTGTATATTTCACAGTGATAAAGGCGTTTTCATTTATTCTTGAAAAAAAGGGCCCAAGAGGTCAAAATACATAGAAAATTAAGTACAGCTGTAACAATTCCAAAATTTGCTGTTCAATTAATTGTCCCAGACTTAATTACGTTTGACCATATAATTGTCTCTTTCAGTGAAATTTACGGAATATTTAGTTATTTATTACTTTTTAAAACAAATTAAAGTTTTGAATGAATTCCAGGATTTTTTTTTCAGATCACACAGCAGTGTTTCCTTTAGGATTTTTTTTTTTTTTAATCCCCCCCCGTCGCCAAATGTTTTACGTATGAAACGGAACTGACACTTCGCTGCAACACAAACAAATATATTTATTCACACACAATGTGGCATACTTTCAGTTGTGATTGAACTGTATTTTATCAGGAGCTATAGGGCACTTAACATCTACAACAGGTCTACAAAATTCATTTTACAAGAAATTCTTCATAGGGAAACCAAAACCCAAAGTATAGAATGGAAGCATTCAAAATGAAACAAATTGCATCTTTTCCTCAGTGGCAAAGTTGGCAGCCTTGCTGTGCGCATTTAATTTTTCTCGGCTTTTGGAAAAATTATTCCAAGGCTTGGTTATTGGGGAATTCAGAAAGAGGTGGCCCATTGATGCTGAGTAGCATACATGCTGCTAGATGGCCCCTCTGCAGCCTGTTCCTCAATTACATTATCTTAATACAGTGTAACTACTTCCGCATGTAAATAATGCACCTAAAATACAAATGTGAGCAAGGGCGTTCAGCAATCGCTATCGAATCAAAAGACACGTGCAATTTAGCTAGCAGGTGAAGAATACAAACAATGAAAATTTAATTTTTTTGTGTCATTTAGAAAAAACAATCTTCTGAAATTCAGGTTTACTTTTATCCTTGATTCTTGACTGAAGTCGAGACTCACCAGATTAATAATGACCTACTGTATGTTTGCATTTTCCTGAAGAACAAAAGGTCATCAAAAGTGGAGCTATAAGTAGAAACCACAAACTTAGTGTGCTCATTTACAGCTTTATGCTACATTGACTTGTATTTTTATGTTGCAGTGAGGAGCGGCGAGCCTCCAGTTCAACGATCGCTCTGGACGATCCTCTGCCGTCTCTCAGCAGGAGCCAATCAGAGTCTGAACTGGACGTCTACTTGGTATGAAATGTTTTATAGAAGCCTATACATTCTGCATGAAAAACATGTAATCTATATTCATCTTATTGTCAACAAATCCCATGAAAAGACCAAAATCAACAGTGTGGTAGTCAGTCTCTTAGTATTGTCTGACTTTCTGACCCTCTCTGTGGCTCTCAGCCCCAAGAAATATATAAAATATCACCAACCTTATCCTTTTAATTACTAACAAACACCACGGCAGAGTGGCTGAAACTCCTATTATATACAGTATATGTATAATAAACAGTTTGCCCAAACATACCTCTCTTTAAGCTGTGATATCTTTAATTGAAGCATAGTGTTGTAAGTAAATGTTTGCAAAACTTGTATTTCAAGAGAGAAATTAGGATTTTTTTTAAGGGCCGCTGGAGGAACTGCATGTTAAAACCTTTCCACCCTGGTTTTAAAGTAATACTTCAACATTTTGGAAAATATATTTATTAAGTGGTGTCAATTTTGTCATCTAACTGTGGGCAAGAAAGACAGCTCTCACCTGTTACTTACTCTCCAATTCACAAATGGTAAGGTTATTCTCAACATAGTAAGACTTTTTTACTAAGCTAATAGAAGTTTTTGGAATATTACAATAGGGGTGGGAATCACCAGAGGCCCCACGATACGATACTTATGGCACGATACCTATGGCACAATACGATATTATCATGATACAATATTATCACTATACTTATGTCACAATATGATATCACGATACTTATGTCACAATACAATATTATCACGATACTTATGTCACAATACGATACTTATGGCGCAATACAATATTATCACTATATTTATGTCACGATGCAATATGATCACTGTGCTTATGTCACCATACAGTATTGTCGCGATACTTATGTCACGATACGATATTATTGCGATACTTATGCCACTATAAGATATTATCACGATACTTATGTCACAATACGATATTATTGCGATTTAAATATATTGCGATATTCTGCGATATATATATAGCAATTTTTTACCTTTCTCTTATTAATTTCAAATTTTGTCCCCAAAGAAAACTTTGTCACCATCGGTTTTATCTAAAAAGACACATTCTTATTTGGAAAAAACCCAACTGCACATTCTAGTGGATTGAAAAAGCAATTGATTTTTATTATTCTAGTACCAAAAAGAGACTTCGCAACACCGCAAACATGATCGGTCCCCCTACAATAAAGGCAATGGGTCTGTTAACTTATTTGACAGGAATCTATGCATTTGCATTCGTTATTTCTGACAATTTAAATAAAATCCCAATTAACAAAACTGCTTAAAAAAAATTATATTAATATTAAAATACTACATTTAAAATCATGGGGAAAGTCCTGTACAGCCTAAACTGAGATAAGCCCTCATATTCAAAGACACAGTTGTTTGGCAAACTGCTATTAAACACATTCGGAGAGGATTTTAATTGCTACTTTTTCTCTCAATTCTTATCGTTTTGGCACTGGTGATTTTGCTTTGGTGCTGGCTAAAAACCTCTTTGGGTGGCACCAAAACTTCCTCTATGCAGGAAAAAGCCTGCCTTATGATGACTCAGATTTGCCTCAGCAGAACACAATGAATAACCAAAATAGAAACACGTAGAGTAAGGGATTAAATGCATTACATGCTTACATCTGTCTGCCTATCCCTTAGCGCTACCCCAGCATGCAATTTCTCACATCTTCCTGGAACTTTCTTCTTTAGCCTCCTCAGTCCTTTCATCTGTGTCAGCCTGAGAAACGCCAATGAATCTCCTTTTTCTACAGCCCTTATCTTACATAACCACAAAATCCTTATTCAGGCTTATATGAAGCTGCTCACATTAAGCAGTTCTATTCAGGCTCTGTGGGAAGCCTGCAGACGTCTGAGTTAATCTGATCTCAAAGCCTCTGCCAGAAGATTCAAAAACTACAGCGAGTGTGAAAGACAAAAATCTAGGCCTTGATCATATCTGACAGCTGTTTCTCTTCTTCACTTTTATTTTTAACTGGTTGCTCAGAAAGATTGATCTGTACGTTCCCAGATGTTTTTAACTGCTTACCTCCTAAATAGAATAAAGTCCAGTCTAGATCATAAGGACAGAGGTGTTCTTGACTCCATGGTTATATTTTTAGTATTTATTTAAAGGTTCATAACAGTGTTGTAAAATTGCATGTTTTACCTACCCTGGAAATCCGGAGTTCTTGCGAGAGCAGAATTTGAATTTGCTCAGCGAGTCACTCTGGTATTGAGTAATGATGCTCATTAACTGTGCCCTTGTAGCCAGGTTGCACCAATCACATCGGTGTATCTGATAGAGGCGAGCCAGAGGCGAGCTAAACAGATGACGACAGTTTAATCTACCAGTTAGCTAGTGTATGGGCTCTGGATACGTCACCCCGTGTATTGTTGTAATTGGTCGTAGTGTTATCCACTTGCGTGCAGTTTGATTTTCATATGCATGCTTGGTGCCGCCCCTCGAGTTGGGCCATTTTCATTACTCAATGCCAGACCCTTAATCTTTCAGATTTGGGTCTGGATTTCCAGGCTATGTTTTACCCAATAAATTACCAATTGCATACACCGTACATTACTGCTGACCATTTTCCAAAGCTGCCTTAGTGTTTTAAATATTGGAATATCTGTTTGCTTCCTTTCAGGCTGCCACTGGTTTTCAGTCGTTTCAGTAAGGTATGAAAATCAACGTGTTGATACATGAAACTTGCTTGAGCATTAAAATATATATGATGTTCTTCCCTTTGATAGACAACCTAACTGTCTTTGCTGCCTGAAGGGTAGAGGAAAAAAACATTAATAAAATTGACTCTTTGAAAAAAAAAAAAATGAAACACTGCAGAATGTTTTGGAAATTGATCAGCAGTAATGTAATACAAAGGAAATAGTGAGGTAGAATATAGCAAACTTCCAAAAGTTCCTGTCTTCCTCAGGCAAACATTTATGTGAAGAAAAAACAGGCTACTCAGTTCAAACCATGACAGTTTAGGAGTTCATGTGATACAAAAAAACATTTATCCCAAAAGTAGTCTCGCATTGCCTAGTCTTTATCAACGACGTTTCATTTCCGGGATTGTCCAGGTCCGCCGGACATTCCAACGGATGTCCCTCATTGTCATTTTCAATGTCTTCCACTTCCTTTGTGTTGGCATTTTAAACTCCAGTGGATTTCTGAGGACTATGGTTAACTGCTCCTCAGATCTCTGCAGGGTAAATCCAGACAGCTAGTTAGACTATCTGTCCAATCTGAGTTTTCTGTTGCACGACTAAAACAACTTTTAAATGAGCACATGTTCCACCAAAACAAGCTCCTTCCCGAGGCTATTTTACAGCAGCACCGTGGCTCTGTCCGGTGCTTAGCACCGCCCAAGACGATTGTGATGTGCTTTAAAGAAATCCCAATAAACCAGAGCACGTTTTCCCCCCCAGAATGCTATGTGGACTAGCCTGACCTTCCTCCACAGCGCTGTGGAGGAAGGTCTGGCTACACCACACATACATTCTGGGATAGGAGAAAGAAACACTCTGGGTTGTTTGCATTTCTTTAAACCAATCACCATCGTTTTGGGCGGTGCTAATGGTGCAAAGGACCCTCGGGTGAAATTACTCCGAACCATCCCTTTTAAGCATTTTGTTGCACATCATTTCAAAACAAAACCTGGCCTGAGCTCTGATAATTTATCAGAACTACCTCTCTTTTTCCTTTGCATGCTATTTTTGTTCTGCACCTGTACTCAACTGGGATTGGATGTATTGTCCTTGTATGTATGTATGTATGTATGTATGTCTGTCTGTCTGTCTGTCTGTCTGTCTGTCTGTCTGTCTGTCTGTCTGTCTGTCTGTCTGTCTGTCTGTCTGTCTGTCTGTCTGTCTTTTCCAAGGAGAAATAATAATATGAGTCCCTTCAACCAGAGTCTCTCTGCCCAGTAGGCCCGTTCAGTCATCCATCTGTGTCTAGTTTGTAAATGTTCAATTCTTAATTAGTTTGACTCTTAACACCAACTGTTGTCCTTTGTTTACCTAAATGACAAATGGAAATCTTTTTTTTTTCTTTTCTAGTGAGGAGTCACCCGGACTTCTGACCTTTGACCTCTGGGTCCCACAGTGGGGAGACATCAGGACCACACAACATGTTGATGTCCGTTTCTTTATTGTGAGCATCCCTCTGTGCCTCTGCGACTTTCCTTTTTTGGGTCAAAGTATAAAACGAAAAGCCAAGCCACTGGTTCTTTTGTAGAAATCCCTGTTAAATGATTAACAGATGGGGATACAGTCTGTGTTCATGTGATCACTGAAGCACTCTTTTAATATAAAACACTATGAAGATGTTTCTTCTCCTGTTGTTTGCACTTTGCTGCTAAGTTAACAACAGTGCTAACAAAAAAACTTCAGTTTGACCTCTTCTCTTGGCTGTCGGAATTTCTGTGCAAATGTTCAAATGTTCTCAGCGGCTGGATCCCTGAAGAAATAGATTGTATTGTAACTTAATTTGCAACAGGCAAAACCATGCGGTTATTTTTGAAATCATATAATTATATAGAGCCGTGTTGAGATCAGTCTGATGTCAGGAATCTGAATGAAAGATTTATCTGTGGAGACATTCATAAATTCATGAGCGATGCAGTGTTTATACCCTTATAAACATTATGTACAATTGATTTTAGATTCCCAATTTGCATAAAACAATATATCTATGCTACACAATTATAAATGTATTATATATTCTCTGTGCGTTTTTTTTCTTTTTCCCCCAGACATGTATCTGCTACCACCATGACAAAAAAAGTATTTGCTCAGTTTTTCGTTAAATATTTTTTTCATGTTACAATGACATATTTTCCCTGTTATTACTACAGCAACCCGCTGTACAGTTTTCAGTCCTTGGCCTTTCATGCATCCCTGTGTACGTTTCATCTTCACTGGCATTTATTCAAACTAATGCCTGTTATAAAGTGTTTTGAGTGCTGGAGGTAAATAATGTACATAATGTCAACTGTCTTCCATTTGTCCACATGCCTTCAAAGCTCTGTGCTTTTATGGGATGTACAGGCCTACAACTGTATTATAGCAATACTTTGAACTTGAATCTGTGAAATAAATTAATATTTTATGTTCTTAAATATTCATTGTTTTGAGAATTATAATTCAGTGTAAGTGTATATCCAACATTTTGGAAAATAAATCACTGTGTAAACAAATGTCCACATCAGTTGTCATATTGTATTTAAACACAGGAGGGCGCAGCAATGATACAGTCTTAGACTGTAGAAAGAGGAAACAGTAGATGGTGATGGTAAGGTTTGCCTTTAATTTGTCCTTCTTTATAGATCAGGGGTGTCCAACTCAGTTTCACTAAGGGCCACAATGGAGAATGAGAATCACATCAAGGGCCAAACATAAGTTAAGTTTTATAACATGCTTTTATTTCAAAAAAGTAAAGTCTTTGACTGTATTGTTGCATGTCTCATATACTTACAGTTTGGTCAGCATAAAGCCCTAAAAAACTCAGCAAAAAAGTTTCTTAGCCATCATAGAGGTTAGCCAATAAAATAAAAACAATGATTAAATTTTTAAAAGCCGACTCACAACAACCTGCTTTACAGCCTGAATATGCAAACTCTGGTTCTGAAGTCTCAAAATCGGCAACTCTGCCAAATACTGCTTTGAATTTTGCGTAACTGCAGTTTCCCGTTAGACTGATCCTGCTTCCATTACAAATCTGCGGGGACCAATCACAAACTGGCTTATCCACCTGGCGCGCTATTGGCGGGTTTAACAAGATGACGATAGAGAAGCGACTGCAAGCAGCTTTTTGTTTACATTCAACATAGCGCCACCGAAGCGCAGCAACCTGTTGTTGCCTGTTGTGCAGTAGAAAATACAGAGCAGACTCCCCAGACTAATGTTTAATCTTAAAAGATTGAGCTTGGTCTGGTGATAGCCAGACTAGGGTCCCGTCTTTCCCGGGCCACTAATTTATTGTGAACCTAAATTGATAAGCGGGCTGGATCAAAATTCGCGAGGGGCCAAATTCGGCCTGCGAGCCTTGAGTTTGACACATGATCTAGATAATATCAAAATATAAATGTAGTTTGTGCATCCTATTTCATATAAAATGTGACTATCTGAGTGGTTCAATTCAATGTCATGTCTAATGTGCAGTAAATGTCCTGTGTCTGTCTGTGCCCACTGATGGCTTTACAGAGCACAGTGTTAAGCCAACACTGCAAGTAACTGCAAGAGGATTTAGATTAATCTGACTTAGATGAAAACATCTGCCAGAGGTGGAAATTAACAAAGTACATTCATTTCTTCCCTGTTTTAAAGTGTGATTGTGAAGTAGCTGGTTAACTGGCACTTTAGTTGCAAATTCACATTTTGTGAAACTTGAAAATGTATCCTATCACTGTAAGGAAATATAACTAAAATATATTTGCCAATATTACTGAAGAATTTGTTAGGGGATTTAACGTCTGTTATTTAGATCTAGTCTAATATTTGTTTCTCCTCTCGTCCATCGTATTTCTTCAGATGCACCATGACTTTTACTGACATTCTTATTGTGAGGATCAGAGCTAGGGCAGAGTCGAGTTTCATTCTGAAAACAACAAATTGCAGTGTTAGCAGCTTTTACTGGGCTTTTCTGTTTCCTGACATCAGGTGTGATAGAGGGTCTAAACCTGAAGCGGTTAAACCAGTCAGACGAGCAGCAAAATCCCAGCCCACATTTGTACCATGTTCCATGTATACTACATTAGTAGCTATAGAACAAATGTGTGCACACTTTGGTTAATAATTGTTGCTGTCAGCACTATCAGTGAGTATTTGCATTGATTTTCAAAGGGATTTGTAGGAATTTTAGAAAATCAAGTTGAGAAACTGAGGTGAGAAGAAAGAAAGAAAGAGAAAGATCTTGCAGGGCCAAGTTGAGCTTGATGTCCCTACAAGAGCAAAGTGTACTTTTCTTTTAGTAATACAAGCAATGTGAATATTAATAAAACATGTATGCTTTAAAGAAACATGCTACAATAAAAAAAAGTCTAATTTAGACTTAAAACCATATGCAACCAAATGCACATTTGGTAATGGGATGTCCCATTGTTAATTCTTCTGTTTTGACTATAGCACCATGGCTTACACTTTTTTGTTGGCTTACATTTGACATGTTTATCACATTCACCATTGCATATGTGAAACATTGAAATAAAGAGATTGTGGTTTTAAATGTGATAAATCTACTTGTGATAAATTCTTTTTTAACACATCTATCATTGATATTCATCCTTATCATTTATCACGTTCATCCCCTGTTGTTGTTTTCTATCATTTTTTATAAACCCGATTTTAATTTGAACTATTGGTGGATTAATACATTAATAAAACGTGTTTTGCCAATTTAATGATCAATAAATGAAATAACTTGCAACTTGATTTATTGATAAATATATTTTTTTTCATTTGTAACGTAATACAGTTTTTTGTATTTAATTTAGAAGAACAAATATTAACAATTTCAATCAATCATGTGCTGACTTTTTGTCCTTTTTATTCGACAGTAAACTGAGTCACGTTCAAGTAACAGGATGGGTGACTCACCATACACTGTAAAAAAAAAAAAAAAAAAGAATAATAATAAAGGTCATCACCTTGTTCCGCACCCAAAGGGTGTCACATGTTGAAACTACACTCGGCTTGCAGCTCTGCAAACAACACACCTGCAGTTGTAAAGCACGCCCACATACCTGCGAGAACCAGGAAGTCACATTATTGAGACTAGACGAAACCAAAATAGCCATTAACATTTCGTCCCGTTGAAACCCTCGTGTTCCTCTGCACACTTCGCTTCCACCTCAACTTTTCGGATTAATCTGCTCTGGTCACATAAAAACAGGGAACAGACGGAGTTTCACCTGGTAAGTTGATCGTGTAATGTTCGTCCTGAATGTCGACATGTTTTCACCGTGTTTCGTCTCGCTCGTCACCATATTAGGGCATTGAACTGATGCATACTAAAGTAATAATGGTTTAAATTGGCAGTTAAAGTGATAAAGAAAATTGTTATCTTGCTCTTAAAGGCAGTAGTCGGTTACTTTCAGACTTGTAGCCGAACGCGAAATGACCTACAGTGTATTCGGCCCTCAGCGTTGCAGTTGTGTGTGTCCTCTGTTCAGTCTTGCATTGTATTAGCCCCAGACAGTGTAAATACACGAGATGCTGGGCTGGGCTAGCATTGTACTGTTACTTGTACTAAGCTACGTTTATTGTTTTTTTTTTGGGCAGCCAAATTTAGTTTCAAGAGGTGTAACTTAATTTAGAGCATCCAAAAATAACTATCACTCAAATACTACACTTCAATTTTGTGAGCTTTTACTTTTGCTCCACTATATTTCATGGAGTAACATTGCAGCTAACGTTAAATTACTCAGCTAGCCTACATGTATCCATTGGCAATCTTCATGAAGGTT
Organism: Perca fluviatilis; assembly: GCF_010015445.1. NCBI lineage: Eukaryota > Metazoa > Chordata > Actinopteri > Perciformes > Percidae > Perca > Perca fluviatilis. Next base: position 8,446,690 of record NC_053128.1, read on the forward strand.
GTGTTCAGTTTTTGTTGAAACTGTTGTGTCATGTTGGAGGCAATTTGTGGTTCTATTGAATTTTAATGTACAGTGTAATTTGTATCGCCTCGTACTAATATTTAGTCTACCCTATCTTAATATAAACTCAGTTGCCAGTTTATTAGGTACAGTCATAGTCTATAAAATACACCACCTAGCTAAAGCAAATGCAGTCTAATACAACAGTCGTGCAATATAAATGCTACCTTCGTGAAGGTTATAATGTGCAGTATTTGTTTTAGAAAGGTGGTTATTCAAATGTTATGGTAATTTTGGAGGATGTACTTTGGGGTGCTATTGCATTATACAGAGAAGTGTTGCTGTTATTTAGTCTACCGTCTGATTTTAAATGGATTGGACAAAATAATAAACACCTGTCAGTGTAATGTAGTCTATATCGATGACGTTCCACTTCCGGGATTGTTCAGGTGCTGCTGGAAATTCCGCTGGATGTCCCTCATTTTTGGCCAGATGCCCGTTACCTTCCTCTTTCTTTGGTTAACTGCTCCTCAGATCTCTTCAGGGTAAATCCAGACCGCTAGCTAGACTATCTGTCCAATCTGAGTTTTCTGTTGCAATACTAAAGCTGCTTACACACCAACCAGACGGCCGACCATCGGCAGAAAAGGCAGTCGGACTGATCAGTCTCCCCGAGTTGGTCAAAAAAGTGCCTCGGAACACATCAAAGTGACGAGACGTAATACGTCTCCATAACAGCAGGCGCCGCTAATCTGTATTGTCGCCCCAAAATGAAAACCGGCAGCTGATTGGACGAAGGCGTCACGTGGGTATGGTTTCTCCGGAAATTCAAAGACAGACCGTCATGGCGGCTTGTTCAGAATACAATCTCATATTGTACTAAAATAGTTCACCAAAACGTGTTTCTGAAAACATTTTAAGAGAGAAATAGGCCATGCAGTTGCTGAATCTGTCTTCATTTCAGCTCAACCAAGGTCAGTTTAAAAGATTTTCGTCAGATTTTGAGAGACTCTAGTCATGCTCATTCCGCTCCCCGTTTCCGGGTTAACACTCCACCAATCAGATGGGTCATTTGAGTCCGACTGCTGGCAGTACCCACCCCGCCGATTTATACATGTCAAATCGGCCAAACTGAAGGCAGACGGCCCCTCGGACGGACGACGGCACGGAACGCACCGAACAGACTCGAGTCACTGATCTCGCCAGACTGTCCAACGGCCGATTATCGGCTCTATGTGTCCTGGCCTTAAAACAACTTTTGAAGTACGCATGTTCCACCAAAACAAGTTCCTTGCCGCGGCTATTTTGCAGAGGCGCCGTCATTCATTGCGTTTACATGCACAGCAGTAACCGGGGTATGGTCTTACCCCGGTTAAGTGAATAACCGGGTTATGCCAGTTCTCGGCGGGGAGTTAAACCGGTGGACCGCAGAGTCTTTGCTGCCGATGGCCCGCTGATTCGGCTAACGCTGTTTTGTTGTATGGTGTCATAGCAAAGGCTACGACTCAGCGCGCTGACGGATTATGTCTGGTTCTAAAACCACTCCAGGAGAGTAGGGAGGGCAGTTGAAGCATGCACAGATGTGATCATAGCCCAGTTAAGGTGTATACATGCAAGGATACCTCTACTTCCTGTTAACTGGGTTATGAGAACACCGATTTTAACCGGGGTAAAGTGTTTACATGGCGTTTGAGAAATCAGGGTACTGCCTTAAAACTAGTGTGTAGTTTCTGCCGCCGCTATGAGGAATTCTAAGTAATGACAACAAAACTGTCGGCGCGTCCACATGGTACAAGCTTTACATGACCGTGCAACACAAAAGCACTACAAACTACTATTGCGAACGGCTCCCAATGGCCAGGCCAGCTCTGTGAATCGCAGCTCCACTGTCATTGGATACTGACTCAGAATCAGCCTTAAAGTCGCTGTACTCGATATATGATATGTAAAGATATAGTGGAGTAATGGCATCCTGAGCAGAGAATGAAATCCCGCTCCCTTCCTTGTACAATTTACAGCATACGCCCCCCCCCCCCGTATTTCCAGATGGGAGTCCTGGTTGTTGTGGCATTCTCCAGGGAGCGATAGACTTTCTGTCAGTATCTAAACTCAGCTGCCTTCTCATTCCTCAACTTACAATGTTTCACTTCCCGAAAAGACAAACCTGCAACAAGGAGAACAGCCTTGATTTTGTTGTAGTTTGCCTCTGCAGGTCACTTCACATTCACTGCTGATCAAGATTATACCTGTGTAGGGACCAGGCACACACTGATTCTCTTTCCTCTGCCTGTCAGTCTCCCCTCCCCTTCCCTCCCCTCCCCTCCTCTCTCTCTCTACACTCTCATCACAGATTTGAGAGTGGCATGTGTCCCTCCAGCTGGCTCACACACATGCATTGCATATGGACATTGCATAATGGCCTTAGGCCTTTAGTAATGCAGCGTTACAGTGCTACTCCAACATGTGTGGAAGTGTCAAGGGCCAGAGAAACAAACTGCTTATGCTTATGTAAAAGCATTAAGATGACCAAACAACTCCAGCAACATGTGCCCACCCACCCCCACCCCCAATGGAAAAAGAAGAAAAAACAGAAGGCATTCTCATTAAATAGTGAAAGCATGCACAAAGGAATTAGCCACAAGAGTGAATTGACAGAGCCAAAATAGGCATTTGTGTTTATGAAGTTTTAAGCTGGAGAAAAAAAACCAAACACTTGCAAATCTAATTTCCATTTCTAAGTATTTCTAGATCCTATTTAAAAATATTGGCCTGAATTTTGCTTTTGAAACTAAAATAAAGTACACTATGCGTGGGAGGAAATGGAGATCGCTCGAAGTTTCAAAAGATTAAATTGGTTCATGTTGTACTTATGAAACTGCAAAAAAAAAAAGCCAAGAAGCTTATCATGTTTTCCAAATCTTGGCTAGGAAATGACTACAAGTCACCAGCGTGCAACCTTCTTTGCAAACCATATTGATTGCACTTCCGTAGAGGTCATACATGTTTGTGTTTGTGCATTAAAGCATGCGGTGAAAGATTGAAAAGAAGATGCTGTGAGTGTGCTGTGGAATGATGTTGGTCACTGTCAATTTGGATGAGGGTGCAGTTGTTTGGTGGCGAGCAGGTAGTTTACAATGTGTGCATATCAGAGCTTGTTTGCTAAAAACAGCTGCCTCTCGAAGCTTGTGCAATTTTAAATGAAATTGTTCCAGAAAGTTTATGAAACTTTCTTGTTACAAGGGACAGAGACGACGAAACAGTATTTAAACGAAAAGCTTGACATTTTAGAGAGGCGGCGGTCGAGCGAGCTCGAGAGTGAATGAAGAGAGGGAGTGCCGTACAATGCAGTAATCTGAGCAATAAATCTCTCTTGTATCATTGTTTCGCAGTAATTATGTTGTAAAGCAAAATCAACACACACACACACACACACACACACACACACACACACACACACACACACACACACACACACACACACCTACGCGGGAAACTGCCACATTGTCCGAATGTGAGTGAATGCAGAGCTTCATCCTGTCTGTTTCTCTGTATCAACTTGTGCGTCGATATGAGACGCTGAGGGGCAAAGCGGCAGTTGGGAATGAAAACAGGCTGCACACCGTGTGTGCTGTTATTGGCCGGGGGGGTTACGCACCAACCTGGGGCCCCAGGTGGGAGCGTACCTACGTTCCCACAGCCCTATGTTCCCATATTTCTAAGATTTATTTTCCAAAATTAGGCCCTATGTTCCCACATTTACTTTTTCATAAATTTGTATCAGATTTTATCCCCCTAAACCTAACCCTAAAAACTGTTGTGGGAGGATAGGGCTTGAAATGTAGGAACACTAGCCTGGATGCCAGCCGAACTTAGCCCCGCCCACAAAATTCGAGGTCGGGAAGTTCACATTCTGACTAGAATCTGAGTAGGACCACGTCAGGCTATAGGAACACAAGACCTAGCCTAATTTTGAAAAGATCCTAGAAATGTGGGAACATAGGGCCTAATTTTAAGAAAAATCTTAGAAATGTGGGAACATAGGGCCTAATTTTAAGAAAAATCTTAGAAATGTGGGAACATAGGGCCGTGGGAACATAGGGCCTAATTTTAAGAAAAATCTTAGAAATGTGGGAACATAGGGCTGTGGGACCATTGGGCTGTGGCAACATAAGGCTGACCCCCCCCCCCCCAGGCACTTTGTTACCACGTAGAAGCGTCCTGCACACAGGAAAACGACAGGAAAAGAAATGGGAGAATAGAGGCAGTGCAGGGTCTCTGCAGATTTAGACACCACCACACACTTCTAGCAGGTCATGAGTAGGAGATTGGGCATCGAGAACCGGTTCCAACTTGGAATTGTTTCAAAACTCACGATTCCAATGACTTTTTATTGGAATCGTTTGGAAAATTTGGTTTTGAATCTGATCAATGGTTCCAAATTTAACAGGCGCAAGTTTTGGTTTCTGTGGCGGCCACCAGTACTTCCAGGCACTTGTTGTGTTGCAGCCATGGAGCACACGAAGCGGCGCTCTAAAGTGTGGCTTTATTTTACGTTGAAAAAGCATGTGACCTGTTTCAGCTCCACCCCTCAAAGAATCAAATTCAAGAATCAATAAGAACCGGAATCAAAAGCAAAAATCGGAATTGGAATCACAGCTCCGCCATCATGAACGCAACACAACGTTCTATTGAGTTTCGCCTCTTGTTACTTCTATACTCTTTGACGATGCCCAACCCTAGTCATAAGTTATGATTGAGATGGATTACTCTTGTATTCATCTATCGATCGATCGATAGATAGATACAATATTATTGCGATTTTAAAGATATTGCAATATTCTGCGATATATTGTAATTTCTTACCTTTTTTCCAAATTCAAATTTTTCCCAATTTCAAATTATGTCCCCAAAAGAAAACTTTGTCAACATCTGTTTTATCTAAAAAGATACATTTCTCTGTTTGTTCATCTCACTTCAATTTTATTGCTGCAAAATGGGATTGTCAAGCAGACAGACTGACCAACACGTATATAATTAAAGTATCAATACAGTATTGCCATGGAAAATATTGCAATACTATGCTGTAATTTTTTTTTTCACCCCTAATAAATAAATAAATATATATATTTATATATATTTTTTCACCCTAATAAATAAATATATTTATTTTATTTATTTATTTATTTATTTATTTATTAGGGTAAAAAAATATATATATATATATATATATATATTTATTAGGGGTGAAAAAAAAAAAAAAAAAATATATATATATATAGCCTTGGAACAGAGCCTTTTTCTAAAGTACGTTGTGTGGCACGCTTTATGAAGCGGCAGTTTTTTTTTTTTTTTTTTACTATCTAACATCATTGTTTATTCAGTGTGTTTTTTGCTTGTTTTTGTTGCCGCCTTTAACAAACACCATTTCTGATTTAGCTCTAGAGTGCAAAGATGCTGTTAAGTTCCGTAGAGCTGAGAGGAACTGAGTCGAGCGACGTGTCTCTCTAGTCATTCGATCCATTGTCACTAAAAACACATGACTGCTGGCCATACCAGATTTATTTAATAAGGTCTTACTGAAAACTACAGAGCATACAACCCAAATTTAAGCTGTTTTGTGTATTTTCTTTTTAAACACTGACAAAATTCTCATATTTCAAATGTTTTAACAAATAATGGCCCCGGCTCTATATACAGAACCCGCACTGTTGAGGAAAACAAAAACCGCAACGTTACAGGTCGATGGGGGAGGTTATGGATCGCTGATACCTTCACACATTGTGTACCTTTTGCGTGTTGTGTTTGTGTGCATGTTCATCGGTGTGCTGTTTTTATCCCCCCCCCCTCACATACACATACACATCCTCCTCTGTCTACATGCAGTTTGGTCTGGCTGAGTGTTCTCTCTGAGCTTACTGTAAGGTGTTGGATTATGATAAAAACCGCCTGTGAATGTGAATGCTCCACAGCTTAATGGTTCGGTCTCCTCTGTGCTTTCAGCCCAGACGAGGCTCCTAATCTGGGCTGCTCTGACAAAGACGACACGCAGCCCAGGGTGAACTCAAAAAGCCCTCTCTCCTTCTTTTCCCTCTTCCTTTTGTGCTGTTGTTCCCAGTTAAAAATAGACACTTGTTTTTTCTCCCCCTACTATGCTCCTGAAATTTTGAGCCATGCTTGCTTTGAGTGCTGAGGGATTTCTGCTGCTCAGTGAAATCTGCAGCCGCTCTCATGGCACGACCGTCCCGTGCCGTAATCCAGACATCCAAGCAGCTGGAATATAAATCCTGTCCGGAGTTTGCATTGGCTGGCAGCTCATCAAGAGGCCCCAGAGATCTATTTATTTATTTATTTATTTATTTATTTATTTCAAACCTCTCTCAGGACATGGCAGCCTGCTCTAAGCTGGTGACCCGGGATGACAAGATATAGACATTTAATCTGCGCCGTGGTGTGGCGAGCACGCCAAGGGATTGGTGAGTGCGAAACGTATGTTAAACCAGGGCTGCAAAGATTGATCGATGAGTCGATTAGTCGTCATCGCCGACTATTTTGATAATCGATTAATCGGTCTGAGTAACTTTTTAGGGGGGAAAAAAAAAGTTTCTTCACTCCTCTGTGACCGTAAACTGAATATCGTTTGAGTTGTGGACCAAAACATGACATTTGAGGACGTCACGTTGGGCTTTGATAAACATTGATTGACATTTTCGCCATTTTATAGACCAAACAACTAATCGATTTAACTAAGAAAATAATAGAATAATCAACACTGAAAATGAGCATTAGTTGCAGCCTAGTCTATATCCACGACGTTCCACTCCCGGGATTGCTCCGGTGCCGCCGGAAATTCCACCGGATGTCCCGCTTTTCGGCCACATGTCCGTTACCTGGGGCTTTCTTTGTGTTGGCATTCTAACCTCCGGTGGATTTCTGAGGACTATGGTTAACTGCTCCTCAGATCTCTGCAGGGTAAATCCAGACAGCTAGCTAGACTATCTGTCCAATCTGAGTTTTTTGTTGCACGACTAAAACAACCTTTGAACTAGGACTGCAGCTATCAATTATTTTAGTAATCGAGTATTCTACCGATTATTCCATCGAGTAATCGGATGAAGAAAAAAAAAGAAATGCTTTTGTTTTATTGAAGAGCAATAATAAAAAATAGTTTGGTTAAATTTTCGGAAAAAGCTACATTTTTATTGCCTACATTGCTTACAATATCATATCTCAGTGTGTGTGTGTGTGTATCCAAAGCCTGATATATCTTCTTCCTCTGTGCCATAGAGATCCATTGTTGTCCAAAAACTATATAAACACATCAATGATCCCCACTGTTACACAGTTGTTCCTTTTTATATAGCCTAGAAATCTAGACGCACCCTAGCGGCAGCAAATGTAATTTGCAGCCAGGGTCAGTCTAGCGACTCTCCGTTGGCTTGCGAGCTGGAAAAACCAAACTCTAGTCAGGCCAATCACAGCCTGTGTAGAGTCGGTGGGTGGGCTTAACATAATGACGCCAGAGTTGCGACGGTTACGCGTGAATTCCCTGCTACTTGAAAACAAAGAAGATGGTCGCTGCTGCTGGCGAACAGTGGACTTTCGAATCAGCTTTGGCCCCAACTCCAGAAGACTTGGAGTTAAGCTTTTCTTTGAGAAAAGAACGACACTGAAGTCCTTCTTAAAAAAAGGAAGATGTGTTCGGTAGGGCTGGGCGATATGGAGAAAATCCAATATCGCGATCATTTTGATTAAATACCTCAGTATCGATACCGCAACGATATTGTAGTGTGGACTATTGGTGCTTTCACAAAATATTTACACAATGGGATTTTTGATAAATAATCATCAGTAATGTGGATATAATGACTAAGTGGGTAAAGGTAAATCATAGAACAGTTACAACAGTCTGGTAAGTACAGAAAATGACATTACTTTACTGTAATGCAGCCTTTCAAACCAGGAAAAGACAACACACATATCACGATATCCAGAATCTAAGACGATATCTAGTCTCGTATTACGATATCAATATAGTCGGAGTTTTGCCGTTTAATCTATCAAGTATAAGTTTAATCTATCAAGTAGCGTTGCTCTGGTTGGTTGTAGCTCTATCCTATTGCGTTCAGAGGGAATTTGAAAGACAACCGTTTATCCCGCCCCTCGGATTGAGCCCTGCCAATGGTGAGTTCCAAGACCCAACATCGTTGATGTGGGTCTGGCTTGTCAGGCTACCTTTTTATGTTCATTTTGGCTCAATCCCACATGCTTTAATACTCTCCAGAGCACCAAATGTGTATTCATCTGCAGCTGAAAATAGTCCCCAACAAATGCACTATTTACTCCTGTTTGAGTAACATTCATTAAAAACTACCGTGCCCAGCTGTTTTGGAAAATTACGGAGTCTTTTTATTTAGAAACTACATATTTGTGAGACGCTTTCAAGGATTTATGTGTTCAGTCAAAATCAGAGTGCCACAGACAGGACGGAGGTCTGAATTTTGTGAGACGGACAAACAAGTTGTTGGTCTTTATTAAGTGATGGCATTACGAAAGGGTATGGAACACAAACCGAATGTGCCAAAGCAGCTGGAGAAAGTAATGAGAGCAGATTTTAAATGAAGCGTCCCATCGGGACATTGCTCTGAAAAAACGTGTTTTTGTGCTTGTAATCTGTCCCTGTGTAGACTCAAATCTTGAAGTGCAGATTGATTACAGCTTAATCCTGTTTAGTAGTAGTTGTGTCACTAATAAACCTCCATAAGGGGTTAGCCCTGGTGGAGGGGTGTGTGAGGCTGAAGTAGATGGGTCTGCCCGGGTGTGAATGGCGAGAAGACTAAGCCTGGATGGGGGATTATGGGAGACAGGGGGCGGGGAGCGTACATGATCTGTCAGGGCTTAGTACCACAAGAATCCCAGCTGCAGCAGCAGGAGTGGTGGCGGTGGCGGTGGCAGAGGCTGCGTTTTCATTAGAGTAATGTCCAAAGAAGCTCCGGAATTATGTAAGCGTGACGTGCTGTCATCCTCTTTGTCGGCCGGCCCACTGCCTGGCAGGAACGTGGCCGTTTTTGTTTTCCTTTTTATCCTCACTCGCTCAGGGAAGCCAAAAGGACATCTGTCGGGGTCGGCGGTTGGGAGCAGGACTCGTAGTAGCTCCGCCGCAGGGACCTCGCCGCTCCGGGGGCAAAAGCTGTGGCATCGTTGTCATGGAGAGGACAAGTTTGTAGGCTTTCTGCTGCAGAAGAAGAGAAGAGCAGACGTGGAGAAGACGAGCGATGGAGGAAGTGTAGCAGCAGTCAGAGCAGTGTGTTGTGTGTGTGTGTGTGAGGCTGTCGCCGTTTAAAGAATTTGAAGATGAAATTTAAGAAGTTCATCACGATCATGCAGGCAGCCATAGGGATTGTTCCCCTGAACAAACGGGAGCTTCTGCCACCCGGCAGGAAACTGTGGAGACCCCAGGGGTGAGTCAGATCCCTGTGTGGTGCCTTCAACATGCATAGAGAGCCTGTGCATAGTAGTAGTGAACTGCATGTTGTCACTCAACAACTGCTGCAGCTGATTATCTCGAACAGATCTACTTCTAAACTAGGGCTGCAACTAACTTTTTTTTTCATTGTTGATTAATCTGTTGATTATTTTCTGGAATAATCAATTAGTTGTTTGGTCTCTGCTTTGGGTTTTTACTAGAATTTGTCACTCAGTGACATTGTATTGATATATAGTTCATCGCAATGATTTTTTGCTATTATACTTTATAAACAGTTTTCACATTTCGTATATTTGGTTGTTAATTTTGTATATCAAATATCCTTTCTTACTACACTACCCTATTGGTTCATTCTACATTCTTTAAATGTATTCATCTTCATATCTACAGTATATGCTACTGTTTGTACTGTCCAATTAGATGCTAAACTGCCTTGCATTTTACTTGTAGTGCTGTTAATCACAATGCATAGTAATGTTCCATTCATTTCAAAATACTTCAAAATAATACTTTAAAAACAGTTATCATTTTAGATGCTAGAATTGTGCGTCACAGCATACTCCGACATCTTCATGTCATAATGATGCGATTACACTGACAGACGTTAAACATTATTATTGATTTATTGCCTAATGAGTCAAAGTGATGTTTGGTGAACTGCATCACCTGTAAGGCAGGTAAATTATAATCTATTATAACTCGGTGTAGTTGAACAGAGGTTTGGTCCAGGGCTATATAATACATTTTTGTTTAGAAATGCATATCTTTTGCTACTTTTACAACTTGCTTTCACACTACTTTGGCATTTCCAAGCCCCTACAACGGAGACATTTGAAAACTCTGCTGAACATGCTGGACAGGCAGAAACGGAGACCTTTTGGAAGTCTATGCAGACACCCATATCAATCCATATTATCGGTTAGGTAGGCTTACATACCTTTTCTAAATTTCATCCTTCTTGAGTACCGCTTTACTTTCAGTAACCGTTCCACCTCGTCGTCAGTCCTGGCTACTTTTCACCATTGTTCTTTCTCTAAATTTCTGTATTTTCAACCGCAGAGTAACGTTAGACAGTCGGCTTCCTGTTTACACTGGCACATGCGTGCTCAGTGTATGCAAATGGTCATGTACGTTTTTGTTTACGTTGTGTAAATATGGACGGAGATCATGTCTGATACGGAGATTGTAATTGTTTTTTCAAACCCAGTTGACAAATTAAAACGTGGTATTGTTGATGTAGTCTTAATAGGGTTGGGTAGTGTTTGAAAATGTTCAGTACTAGTGCCGATACCTGAGTTTTGGTCCTGAGGTTATCTCAGATTGAGACTTCAAATTCATAACAGAAAGCTTGCGTTACAAATTGGAGAAGTGGGCGATGTGGGTCTTTACCCGACAGTGCGGGTCGAACCAAAAACGCTATTGAGTTTTTGGAACTTGACCTATATTAGGGAATAAAAGTCCCGATAACTCTACCTCTTGCTACTTGGGTCTGTCTCCTGCGAGTCCCCCAACTGTTATGTAAGTGAAATACTAAATTGCTTGTAAATGTATGTGAAGGGGGAGATGACAGATGAGTACATACACATTGCACAGAGGAAAGTCAATATGGGCCCTTCAGGATTTTTGCCCCAGAGCCCCCTGACAAGTTAATACAGAGTGAAGTGAGTCATGTAATGGAATACTTCACATTGTTCCAGTCGATACCAAGCTGGACCTATATGCCTGTGCTTAATGTGTTAGGGGCTGCAGGCTTAGTCATGCAGAGGCATTCTGCTTTCTTTACTCTCAGCACAGTATCGCTCTGACTGTATCCAGTCAGGCCATTAGAAGGCATCAGAAACCTCAGGTCTGACTCGCTGCCACAAAGTTGGGGAAAAAAAAGTTGTTTCAGCTCTGTTGAAAACACCACATGTTCAGACATGTTAGCAATCAGATCGGAGATGCTGCCCTGGAAGTAAGACTGCAGATTACAGTATTATAGTCAGTAGTATCAGTGTGAGCCGGGTCTCCTCTGGCTTTACTCAGAGGCATACACAAGTGGCTTAGTTCTGGGAATGGAATTTTATTCTCTATTCATAGCACTACTTTTCCTACTGGTCTTTTTGGTCTTCCCTTCAGGATGACTTTAATAATTATTATTATATATTAGATTGTAATAATTAATTTTTCATCTAGCACCATCAGCTGCAGGCTAAAGTTTATCCAATACTTTGTTTAATGACCAAATACCTGCAACGGGGGGTGGTGATGGCGCAGTGGATATGACACATGCCTTTGGTGTGGGAGATCTGGGTTCGATTCCCACTGCGATACATCATCAAATGTGTCCCTGAGCAAGACACTTAACCCCTGCTCCAGAGGTGTGTGGCCTCTGATAAATAGCAATTGTAAGTTGCGTTGGATAAAAAGCATCAGCTAAATGACATACTAACAAGCATGCTAACAACTTAGATGGTGGACATGGTAAACATTAACTGTTGTAATGTAAGCATTGTCCTTGTAAGCATGTTAACATTGTTGACATTAGTCTTTAGCTCAAAGCACCAGAGTGGTAAAATCGCTGGTATTGGACATGTTGGACAAAGGCTGTATGTTGTATGCCAGTGTAAATGTCTTTGCCCAAACATGCACTTAAAGGGGCACTCCAGTGATTTAGTATTGCATAAAGTTGGGGGACTCACAAGAGACAGATTTTAAAAAGTATGGTCAAAGTCAATGGAGCACAGCCTGAGACATCTTGACTTTTTCTCTAAATAAGAGCACTGCATCCTACATTTCCCATAATGCAGCTTGATAGTCTTTCATAGACCCTCTCTGCTGCATAAATGCACACATCTCTATAACAATTTGTCACACAACTTTCAAGCTGAGATAACCCGATGACATCACTTTGAAATCATCAGGGTTATTTTCTCAGACTTGAAAAGACTGACTGTTTTTACAGGCCGAGTAGTACTAAACATGATGAGTAAACTAAATATTATGTGTAAAATCAGTGAAGTGCCCCCTTTTTAATAATTTTAGAAATTTTTAATAATTGCAGAGGTCGTCTGTGATCTTAATCCTGTGCAAATGTATGACATGTATGGCTGCGTTGGTAATTATAAATAAAAGCCTTGACATCAAATATGGGGGATAATATCAGTAAATTTGAGTAGAATACAGACTTTGCTTATCCAGTGCAAATGAGCCGCACGAAACACAGACGTGGTTGTTAATTTCTAATTCACGTGAGGTCCCCTGGTAATACCTTGTAAATGCGGCTCAATCTGCAAATTAAAAAGAAAATGTAAGGTCACAGCCTGCTTTATAAAAAATGATGCTTGTATTGGTAATAATACTCAGGGCACAAAAAATACACTGCTCTCTCTTGACAAAGATCTACAGAGTGAATGTTTGGTCTCGTTGAAATATTTGTTTTAATGCGTAACACACTTGTAGTAAAGAGTCATCCTTTTTAAAATGTTGTTTCTCTCTCTGTGTGCGTAGGGACCAGCCTGGCTCTGACCAGACCAGCACTGACCTGCTCAAGTCCAACCGCAAGTTCCGCTGGTCCAGAGAAGCCCAGTACTTGTATCTCCGCCGCCTCTCCTCACGCAGCTATTCGGCTATTATGATGGTACGTTGTTTACACAATGTTTAGTGTTGATGCTGTGTTTTTAGTGTGACGTAAAGTCTGGTCTGGTCTGGTCCTGTTGACCCCTTGCTGTGTGTTTCAGTGTTTGAACCCAACATGTTTACTAGGGTTGGGCATCGAGAACCGATTCCTAATCGGAATCGTTTCAAAAATTACGATTCCATCGGAATCGTTTCTTTATTGGAATCGTTTGGAATCGTTTGGATGATTTGGTTTCAAATCTGATCATAGGTTCCAAATTTAATATGCGCACGTTTTGGTTTCCGTAGAAGCCAGGCGCTTGTTGTGTTGTACAGTAAGCGGAGCTCTAGTGTGGCTTTATTTTGCATTGTAAAAGCTGTAAAACTGCAACCCACCTATGAATCAAAATAAAACTTTCCTCTTATTTGTGAAATAAGCATCCAACCCGTTTCAACTCCACCACTCAAAGAATCGGAATCGAGAATCGATAAGAACCGGAATCGAAAGGAAGAATCGGAATTGGAATCAGAATCGTTAAAATCCAAACGATGCCCATCCCTAATGTTTACCAATCTTGACTATGTCTATTAAAACCTAAGCATTTAGTGTGCTGTAGACGTCTGAGTTTTGACTCCAGTCACGTGATGGTATGAAGCAGCTATATTCATGCCTGTTTGCACACTTACAACTCAATGGCTTTTTCGGTGAAGACTGAGAACGTCATTTCATTTTTCACTGTACGTTGCATATAAAACCCTCGAGCTTTAGTGATTTTTATGCTTTAACGTCGCTTGGATGATCGTGTGTTTCTCTTGTGATGACAATTTCATGAATTTTAATCTTATGAAACTCTTATCATAATCCCATCACTGGATAAGATGAAAAATGCATGCATGCATTTTTGTTTATCCAAAAATAGTTGGTAAGCTGCAAGCAAGGCTGCTTCTCTTCTGAAACGATGATTTAATGGAGATATGAGGTTTCATGAGTCAGTGTTTCCCAGACTTCTTTCCTCTTTCCTTATTTGAATACAACCACGCTTTAGTGACCCCCTCCTGCATCCACGATGATGATTAACCAGATAGACATGTCACATCCTGGAAGCATCATTGTTTTAACGACTTGGTCACACAAATGATTCGGGCCAGTGAAGCTGTTTTGCATTAGGATGGCCTATTTTAAGGCCTATTTCACATGTTTCAGTAGCTGAAATGTGGTGATTTGACTTGATTGACCTGAATTCCTAAGGTGTTGCTGCTCTGAAGTTTAAACATTTTGGATAAAGTGTTCTGCCAGCAGAAAAGCTTCTGTCATGTTTTAAAATGGCAGATATTGAAAGAACACATATGTGTTTTATTAGGGATTTTTTAGTGTCAGCTGGCGTTCTTATCTGTGATCGGTCTTTTGTTGATTAAACACCAATTAAGGGCAGGCTTGAATAGATAGTTGATAGTATTACACACACACACACACACACACACACACACACACACACACAAACAACAGTAGGTTATTGTGGGACGGCTGCACATGGGCGTCTACTTTTTATCGACCTTTGCTTCAGCTGCTCATGTGTAAGAGCCTTACATTTTTTACATAGCTCTATAACCTCTACATTTGTGTACTTTTGGCGTGTGACTGTTTTTCATGTTTTTGGCACCTTACTGCCAGTGAAAGTAAATCTTAATGCTTTAGCATGCAGTGATAATTTAGACAATAGCGTGCTTCCAACTTTGTTGCAGCAGTTGGTTGACGGCTCTTTCCCGTTTTCAACATTACAGTACCTCTGTGTACAAAGACCGCTCCATTAAAAAAAAATAAAAAATGCTTTTCCCAGTTTGGCGTGGAAGAACTTGACTGGCTTGCACAGAGCCCTGACCTCAACCCCATCCAACACCTTTTAGTTGTAAACTGAAACGCTGACTGTAAGTCATGCCTTATCAGTTACCCCACATCAGTGTTGGATTTCAATAATGCTCTTGTGGCTGAATGAGGAAAACAAATCCATGTATCCAGGTCCAAACTTTTGTGGAAAGCCAACACAAAACCAGAAGACCGGGTTTAGAATGACGTGGTCAACAATCACATTCCGTATGGCTTTAATGTTCAGCTGTCCACATACTTATGGCTGTGTGTATTTTCTAAACTGCAATGCATCCCTCTTGTTAACCTATAAAACAATTGCTGCAGAGGAGGGGAATTAAGAGAAAACGATAAATAATAAACTGTATGTAATTTGCCCTGCCAAAAGAATTGGTGGTGAATTTGCTTAGGAGTAAAAAGTATAGGTGTAATCTCTTTTTGTGTTGCTTTATTTAGTCTTGAGAGCTTTGACTATTTTATACACACTAAACTAACATTGTTTTTGCCTTTGGAAGGCAGTTGCTGTAAATATGGGCTATCCAAAATATATTTCACACAAATGAATTCCTTCTATCTGCTCAGATGCGTTTTTAAATGGGACTTCTTTGTCTGAATTATGTTCTACGGTAAGCTATATTAAATCTGTTTTTGTGCGGTCTGTCTGTCTGGGAACCTCACAGCAGGCTCCCTAAAAATCAATGGGAATTTAGGACGGATCCATGTCAGCGGTATTACAGGTGCAAGCCAACTCTACACATGTATCAATACTGTGTTCATTTGTTCGTTATTACTGATAACCAAATTAAAGATTTTTCTTTCTTTTCTTGTATTTCAAACGAGGTTGATGTTATCACACGTTGTTTTAGTTTACGGTTATCTATCACAGGTACTTTTAAACGTAACACCCCTCATCCTCACTCTCATTTGGTATGATCTTAACCAAGCTAGGAGTCGTCGGAGCTAATTTTTGCTCTGATTGTCTAATCTTGATGTTTTTGGAAGGTAAAGTGCGATAATTAAAGTAAAGTAGGCGCAACTTTTACACTTTTTACACTTCGAAACTTAGTTTTTTCTAAACGTTGGCCTCCATCCGACCGGAAACGTCTAACTAGTTTTGTTTTACTCTAAAGTCCCGGGCAGTTCAAAGTGCGTGATGCGAGTAAAACAAGGGGGGCTGCTCACTCTGAGCAGATACGCAACTCAATATTTCACCGTAAGTACTTCCATTTCGAAATTCAAAGTATTCATAAACACAAAAGTTGATCGATAATAGCACTGATATACTCCGGTTACAGTGTTTGGTATGTATGTTTTTAAGGTAGAATTCGTTTTTCGGGAGTTTCCATGAATCCCTGTTGCATCCTGTTGCACCTGCTCTGATGTTAAGCTAAATGTCAGCTAGAAGGTTAGTTTAGTTGGTAAAACACACTTTAAAAGTTAATAAATCCAGCTTAGACTTTGTTTTGACCCTATAGATAATTGTTATTGATATATTGACTTCTCCCGTAATTTATCGCTTTGTCCCATTTACAGTGCGCTTAACGGTAACGTTAACTTTACTTGTCTGGCCTTTGGTGTTCAAAATAACCTGTTTCCTCCTTTTTTTTGTTTTTAACTCTCATCTTTTTGAAGTAGCAAGAGTTAAAGGTGGTAGGGTCCGTAAATGATTGTGTAACGTTACTAGTTACTAAATGTTCTTTATAATGCCTCACAGTGTAACGCGACTCTGTCCCCAGTAGGGGGCAGACTTGTTCAACTTCTCTGTTATCAGCAGCACACACAAACATGTGAACTTTCAGACTGCCTGGGTAGTTTGAGATGAAAAGACAATGCAGTAAAGAATAAAAAGTTACAAACTGATTTCTAGCAAATAGTTGCTAAACAAAAGTATGGACTTTATGTTACATCAGTTATATCCACAGTCTTTAGTTGCACAGCTTAAAACTGACATTCTCCCTCGGAGTACTGAGGTTGACAGATTGAAAAGAATATTAGGGGGAACACAGAAAGCGAGTCATCTTTTCTTTATTGTAGCCTACATACTATGGCGGTTTCCAAGTTGGCTTTTAATTTGAACGTATACTTTATTTTGAATTCAGCGTCTTATACAGTACAATTTCAAAACTATTCAAAGGTTTTCTGTACAGTGCAGTACACAAAACATGTAAGTTTTTCTTCATCCAGTTTGTATCCAGCTGCCTTGGCATTGCTACTGAAGCTAGTATCATTTTACAGCTCTACTTGAAACCTGAGCAGAAATGTCTTATTTTCTGGTTCCAGCATCTCTATGTGATAATTTGGTGCTTGACTATTATTGTAAACAGAATATTGTTGTGGTTTTGGCAAAACAGGACAATTGTAGACCTCACTTTGGAACCGTTTTTTTATTTATTTTTTTATTTACATTTTGTAGACTAAACGATGAGTTGGAAGGCTACATCCACACTACTACGGTTTCTTCTGCCCTTATGATTATTTTAGCACCATTTCAGAAGTAATGTCTGTCCATTCTAACATTCCTGAAAATACATATCACTGGCTATTCACGTACACTGGGCATGCACATGCCGCTAAGGCTGATAGCACCGCTGTGTGCTCCACATTGAGCCTAGTTTTTATTTATTTTCCAACAAAGTTAAAGCGATCACGTGCAGTCAGTGAATGGTTAATATGCTTTCATGTCCGTTTTGGTGAGCCCAGAGGGAAAATATGCCATTTTTTATATATACAATAATTTGTGTGTGTGTGTGTGTGTGTGTGTGTGTGTGTGTGTGTGTGTGTGTGTGTGTGTGTTAGCTCATATTCATTACATTAAATCAGGTACAGCAATTGCCCCAGTGTATTTGCTGTAAGTTTATCAAGTGCAAGACACAAATAAGTAAGCAACGTCCTGGTTACACAAATCAGACACATATACAAATATATCAAAATCAAATTCGGCCCGTGGCCCATTTTTTCATTTCCTACTTTTGACTGAAGCATACAATTTGAAAGTATAAATAATTGAATAACAAATCACCTTTTCTTTTTTCTGATTTTTGGATTCCCAGTTAAACATGAAATGAACAAATAATTAGGGTCGGGTACTGTTTGGATTTTTACGATTCCGATGCCGAACCGGTACTTCTAAAACCATTCCGATTCCTAAACCGATTCTTGAAAAATGACATAAAAGGCTTTTTTTATGGAGTTTTTTTTTTAAATTGAAAATGATTTAAATTGAACAATATATTAATGTTTTAAAGTACTTAAATATATAATAACTAAACCTAAGTCACCTAACACATACAATACATACAATAATTTAACAAATAACAGTTACACTATTAACAAGTAACAACAAATTAAATTTTGAGTTGGTATGCCAACCAGCTTCAAACTTTAGCCGTTCTTTTGCAGAAAAATGACTATATTTGCCTTCTCTGGCAAGACACTACACCTATCCTGACTTATGGCATGTCCTGCACAGGAGAAAACTCTCTCAGGTGGTGTCCAAGAGGTCTGTACACACCCAGGTATGAGTTTGAAAGGGCAGACAATTTGGGGAAGCTGTCCTGCCTCCCCCACCACCAGGCTACAGGCTCTTGTCCTGAACGATAGACTAGCAGAGCAAGTGTAATATGTTTACTAGCGATCACGTGCAGTCAGTGAATGGTTAATATGCTTTCATGTCCGTTTTGGTGAGCCCAGAGGGAAAATATGCCATTTTTTATATATACAATAATTTATGTGTGTGTGTGTGTGTGTGTGTGTGTGTGTCATAAAAGTGTGGGAATGTAGACATTCTTACTCCGTAACAAATCTCAAAATCCCCCAAATGTATCCGTTTATCACCCGTGAGAACCACTAGCACAACGAGCAGA
Source organism: Perca fluviatilis (assembly GCF_010015445.1). Lineage (NCBI taxonomy): Eukaryota > Metazoa > Chordata > Actinopteri > Perciformes > Percidae > Perca > Perca fluviatilis. The sequence continues at coordinate 8,465,498 of NC_053128.1, forward strand.
ACAAATAACTGTGATTTTGCATGATGTTTGAATTTTAATGTCACCCAAAGAGACTTTATTTAAAGGCATTTTCTTTGACTAAAATCTACCCGCACATTTTTATTTTTTTTTTGTTTTTTAAACAGTGTTCACTCCTCCTCTAAACAATTAGTTTTCCAAGTCACGGCCTGCAAGGATGACCCAGTATTTCATCCTCCCTCCCTGAGAATGTGTTTGTCTCTAGTTATGTAATGGCCAACGCTCAGGAGGCTACGACTTATCCAGCAGGCCTGCCTGCGAGCAGCCGCCACAGTCAAATCACATAGTACAAGAAGACGGTCTGATTAAAACCCAAGTCATTTTATCTGACTTTCGTGAATTAATGTTTCCTCTGTCCACACATTATGGTTCTCTCTTCTGCTGCAGTGTTTTGACCTTTCTGGTGCAAAGGGATGTCAAACAAAAACGAAGAAGCAGTCATTCTTAATACTTCTCTTTATTGATACAACACATTTTTCACCCTGGTTGAGCATAAAAACAAAATACTCTACAAAATATGTTTTCAGAGATCTTACTTGCAATGCAAGTAAAATGTTTATCTTTACATGTCATCTGATCTCATCTTAAAATATTGTCATTTCATAAATTTTCAAACATACTGTATACCTTGTGTTGAGAGTTGAGCAGTTTAGAGCATAGAAATCAAATGAACATCATTCAATTTCTATGGTCTACTTTTATACTAATTTAATCAGTGGGCTCAATCACCATTGTGTTGTCTCCTTCAGTGATAGATAGTGGCTTAACAGACATTTATTTCAATGAAAGTCTTCGAGATTACAGCTTTAAGTTTAAGTAGAATTTTTAGATGTACATTTCAAATGCCAGTGCCAAAACAAAGATCCTCAGTGTGTTCTTTTCTCTGAAGTGTATGTGTGGCCTTGTCCTGTTTTCATTCACACAGTCCTATCTGGATTCCCCTCGTTGGCCAGAAGATAAAAAAAAGTGGGTTATGATGGGTGAGCTGCCAGCCCCAGTCATGCCCCCGCTTCACTAAACCTGGGCCTGAGATGTCAGCGGCACACGGATTTCACTTTCCATCTTAGTTACAAAAATCCTCCCAACAATCTAAAATCCCAGCCATTGTGCTGCCACCAAATCAGATTTGCACTCTGCGCACGTTTTTAGCGTTCGTTTGTCTTTGCTGATGTGTGAGTCATCTCTAAAACTTTGAAGAGTGTCTGATATATCTCAGGATCTGAGCAGACCTCAAACCCAAAAATGTGTGGTGTGATTTGCTGCTGTGTTTGTGGATGAATACTCAGGCATTTAATCACAGCGTGCCTGTGCAGAAGTCGGTGTGTCTGTACGTTTACACTGTCTGCAGACGATGGGATTTGGGCTGAATGTAGGCCAGCAGAATCCCTATTACGTCAAAGGCAGGCAGGCGGGCAAATGCAAGAAGAGAGCTGCTGGTGGTTGTGCAGCTGTGACCATGGAGTCGGCTGTGGCGCACATCAGTCTGCCAGAGCACCGCTGGCGGTGAACAGGGAGAGAAGCAGCTAGGAAGAGACGGAGAGCGCCAACGATGAAGACCGTGCTCAGCCTGCACAGGAAATGGGCCCACGCGGTCAAGACTATACGTATCCTTCAGGGACTCGTAAGTGTGATTCTGCTACAGATTTGATCAGCTCTGTGGCCAGGTCAAGTGGCTCGGTCAGGCTGGTTCTGTAATGGTAGTGGTTGTTTGTTTTTAAATGGAAAGTGCTTCTGTAGTGGGTTAAGTTGAGTTCAGTCGAGTTTTGTCCTGAAATGAGGGATCCAGAATTGCAGAAATTGTCGTCAGCTGTTCTAAAATGATGATTTGGGATCAAAATAAATTATGGCATTTATTATGGTTCATTTTCGTCGAGAAATTGAGATGTGATCTGTGATTTTTGGAAATCAACTTTCATTTGGCTTTAAATGATGGAATACTTTTGACAAAAGTTAGTTTGTGCTTCATAAGGACTGATGGATGGACTAATTGGATTATTGATTAGTCACTTAACAGGAAACTAATGATGACGATTAATTATGTTGAGTTTAAAAAATGGGTGGGGAAAATACAGGTTTCAGCTTCTCAAATGCAAAGATGTGGTTGTCTTTGTTTTTCTCTGTTTTATACGATTTAATAACTTTTTGTACTCGTCAGACAACAAAACCAATTTCAAGACATTGGGTTTGGCTCTACTATTTCTTATTAGTCTTGACAATTAATCAAAAAAGATTATTTTAATTGATAACTAGAAGGGCACTCAGAGAGCACAGACCTCCGCCAAGACATGCCCGATCTTGTAATGTTTATGCAGTGGGATTTTTTTTCCCCCAGTCGTGAATAAATTTTTTCCGATCATTCTGTCACCACATGAATGCAGCACAGTTGCCCTGTCTCGCAATGTTAACGTGAAAGTGAAACATAATGCGTTTATCCCTCCTGTGATTCGGATACGCCCCAAACTTTACTAGTGAAAGTAAAGTAATTGTTGTTGTGAGTTGTCCGTTTCTTGGTTGTTATATGACTTGAAGTTTAGCAAATGTGTATCTTATAACTAATTTATGCAACCCGAAGAAGTACTTCTAAATGCTGAATTATTTCTAAATGCTTGTTAAAGAAAGCTAACTGATCAATCAATATTTAATGAACAAGAGCCAGAAGTTTCTTTGTCAAACTTGTTGTAAACAGTTCAGCAGAGGCCTGCCATTGTTACGCTGGGAGCTCCTGGTTGTGTAACGACAGCATACGTAGGCCAATGAACTGGCTTTGTCGTTTTCACGTAATATGTTATTAATCTGTCGGGTGAAATGAAACTACCCATGGTAATCTTTCCTTTCTCTCCACAGAACCCGGTCATGGAGGAGACCGTGTGGGAGCAGTACACCGTGACCTTGCAGAGGGTGAGTCCATCTGCCCCACAATACACCAGACCTCATCTCATTTAAAGTATTTACATTTTATCCATAAACACAGGCTGTTAAACCCAGTGCTTCACTGGGAGCGCATTTCAATTCTTATTTTGACACATTGCAGTCAACTAACAATTAAGAGATCATAGAGTGCCCATGCTACAGATGTAACGGACATTCCCCTTTCAACTGAATGAGAGCCAAAGTAAACTTATGCAGTTGTGAAGAAAATATAATGAATAATGTGAAAAACTAACACAAGAAGATCAACTATTTCCATATCAATACAAAATACAACACGCACGTGCGCGCACACACACACACACACACACACACACACACACACACACACACACACACACACACACACACACTCACTCACTCTCTCTGTGTATATGTATTAGGGCTGCCCCCTGAAAGTCAAATATTTAACTCCTGGGGACATTTCGGTCCCCAGGAGTAGCTGCAGAGTGAGCGCTCCTCGTGTTCACTCTCCCCTCCGGGGAAAGTCATCCTGTCCGCTCACTGAGTTCAGCGACGGGTACAGGCAGCTGCCGGGGGGAGAAGAGAGGCTTTGCCCGGGCAAGCTCCGAGATAACGCTATCTTCTGCCTTCTTCTTAAAAGTGGTAACTTTACAGCTCACAGCAACTTAATATCTAGTGTTGGCAAAAAAAAAAAAATATATATATATATATATATATATATATAAAACATGGAGCATTTAGCTGCTTAAGAGTTGGTCGAGATCAAAACAGAGCTAAAATGAACTTGCATTCATCAGGTGGACACAAACAGGAGTTGAATGGTGATGCTCAATGGGCAAAAAGTAAAGCTCTTTTTGCTAACAAGTTTGCCATACCAACTTTATTTGGTGATAATATGTTGATGCTGTTTTTACAGCTTGTTGTGTAGCCCCAAGTTGAAATTTATGGATAGAATGTGAAATGTTTTTTTTTTTTTTTTTTTTTTTTTTTCTTCAATGGTCAGAACATTTTATAGAGCTTGGGTGTGGGGTTCTGCAAGGAGAATTTGGACTCATGGCCGCAGTAATGTGTCAATGGCAAAAACTGCCAAAGTTGGTTTTAGTCAATTATCACGTAAACCCACAACTTCTTTGAGCTTTTAAAATGTTTTTTTTAGTACTTTATTTTTTAAATGTCATGTTGTTGAAATGAATACCTCAGACTAAGTGAGAAATCCTAGCCTAAGTTAAAAGTTTGGAATCTGGTAACTTGTGTTTATGACTGTGTATCACTTGATATGGACCCATACCAAAGTGATGCGTTTTTCTATATCATACTTTGATGTAGTTCTCAACTGTTAAATGATATCTGAACATAAGCAGCTTTACAAGAGCTTTGCCCAAATACAATACAGACTAAATTGTCAAAATTATGAAAAAACTGTTTGAAAAAATAGGTAAACAAGATTACAAATCTGACCAGACATTCAATGTCAGCTTTTGGTACTAAGTTTGGTACTTTTGGTAACAAGTTCAGTGTATAATAATAATAACCACTAGTTACAGCATCGTTGTTAAATCGTTAACACTTTCTTAAATGTGGCTGTGCCACATCTCGCCACCAGCCAAGTGAACCAGGTTCTACACTGTTGGTATTGTTAAACACGTGTACGACTGTGTGAGCAGACCAAACTAGTTGAGCTTAGGTAATCATCATGATGAGCTCATTGTCTCCTGCTGCGGTTCACTGAAGCCAAAAAAAGCAGATTTAGTGCAAAAAAAAAAAAGTCCTCTGCTGCAGGCAATGTGACCCCCGACGCCCAACCCCACCACAGCCAGCTGTCACGCTCTGCTCTGTACATCTACTTTTTGTCCTCCTCTACCTTTTGTTAACGGAGCAGACTTTTTAAAGAAGTTTCCTCTGCTGCTGCCTGTGTCCCCCAGAATATCCCTCACCGCATCTAAGGAAAAAGACCATCATCATAATATAACATAATATTCATCTGCTCTTTGGCCAATGTTACAGGACATACTTCGATTTTATTGTGATGTAAGTGTGCCCCATTTAGCCAAATGGCTAATTTTATTCTGCAGGTTGACATTAAAAAGAAAAAAAGACAGCTCTACACACACTGAAGTATATAGCAGGATACAGAATATACCCAAATTGCTTTTCTTATGTTAAAGAGGAAAGATTACACATGTTAATTATTACTTTACAACAACAGACAAGACTAACATTAGAAAGGACAACAAAATACAGTGCTATACGCATTTACATCTTGGACATAACCCACACAAAGCATGTAAAGCACACAAGGCAAACAGTATTAAACATCACATAAAGCGTACATATTGCAAACAAAATGGACAGAAGATGAACTGGGGTTTAATAAGTTTTCTGTTCTGAATGTAAATCAGTAACTGTGTTTAAATAGGTAACCCACTCAAGATCTGGGCTTAATAAATGTGTACTGTATGAGATTACTAGATGCCAAGGAAAAACAAACATGGAGGATGGGAACAAAGCAGTAGAGATTTGAGAGGCACCGTTTGATTCCTGGCACTGTTTTGGATTTCACTGTTCAAAATGGCAGAGCAAAGTCCCGATGTGATTTAAAAAAAAAAAAAAAAAAAATTTGGTTACGCTGTCTGTGTCAAAGTAAATATAATGGATAATAAAAGCAATATGTGGACACATCTGGATGTGACTGATAGAGCTATCATCCAACTTAAATGACATACGCTGCTTATTCTTATGCATCTTAATAATTGAAGTGACATTCAGCAGCATTGAAAAAAATAAATGTATATCATATAAATAAATCTTTGCTGACCTTTTTTAAAAACCCTTTTTGTACCAGTGTGGGGTTTTTCCTTCTTTCACTTTATTTGAACAAATACATGCCTGTTTTTTCTGTTTATTTGGTAGAGAATACTCTGTCCTCTCCTGCTCATATAACCTTTTCAAAAGTCAGATTATGTCAAACATGCTTTGTTGTCAAGCTAAAGACAAAGCTCACATCACGAAAAGTTGACGTTTTGCAGACATCTGGCAGCAACAGTCTATTCAACTACTTGTTAAGTACTGTATTTCATTCTTCACCGAATATTTTCATAACTGGAATTAATTCATTTTTAAGATTAGTATATCAGAGCAAAAGAATCTGTTCATGTCTTTTTATCTTCCTTCATTTTTGCCTCTGCTCGTACTTTCTCCCTCCCTCTCCCTCCACGGCCATCTGCTATAGACAGAGGGAAGTGGTGAATTGTATTTTTTTTTTTGTACAGATGGAAGGGAGAGGATAAAGAGACCGGGTCATCAAATCTCTGACCTAATCTCATCTGGGCAAACTGCAGCAGTGGCAGGTAGAATCATTCAAAGCCACGTTTCCAAAGAAGCCTTTAAAAACGGAGACGTTTGTAAATGAACATTAAACCTCGGGGGGAAAGTGTGTGCACAAGGCTACGGAAGATGGGCATGTAGGCGCTGAACTGCTGCACAGTCATCCATGCATGACTTCAGTTTGCACAATTGTTATCACAATCAGAGTCAAAATGCAGGTCCTTTTAATCGCCATGCACAAAACACGTACAACCAGGATAATGCACTGTGAGCTGACACACCAAAGGGATTACAGGAACACACACACACACACACACACACACACACACACACACACACACACAAAAACACACACACACACACACACACACACACACACACACACAGAATAAATAAAGACCACGTGATTTACATGGTTTCTTTTTTTTGTTCTCAGGATCCGAAGATGGGCTTTGGCATCGCAGTGTCAGGGGGGCGGGACAACCCGAACGAAGAAAGTGGCGAGACCTCCATTGTGGTGTCCGACGTCCTGCAAGGAGGACCTGCTGATGGCTTGTTGTTGTGCGTACCGTTGTTGCTCATAATTTAGTATTTAATCCTTGAACTGCACACAGAACTCTCATACATCTTTTCACACCGAGGGCTTTAAACACGTTGACCAGCTCGGCTTCACGACCCAGGTCTAGAGGTGGGCCGGACGCGGCTTAGATGCGGGTCACTTTCAATGTAAATTGCACACGGACAGTTTCTAACAACCGGGACCGGTCAAATTATTTCATTGGTTGAAAATGGGGATGCACACCGTGAAGCAATTGTCACAGGCCGCCGAGACATCATAGATTTTTCTATCTTTTTTTATAATGAGACGGGAAGCCGTCAGCAAAGCTTAACTTTAATTTTAATGTTATTAAACAAAGAGAAATGTTTCCCCCTCATCCTTAAATGGTCATAAATCGATATTCGAGTGGCTTACTTCCTTGTTTACTGCTGCACCTGCGATGAATGAAATAAGAATGAAACTAAGCGTCTCTCTCCACATAATCATCTATTGAGTGTTTGATGGTTATTTATTTGTGCTTTAGAAATAACCACTGTGAAACAATTAGAAAATACTGTTATATTTATCTCATTCACAGCTCCGTTCCGCGCTCTCACTCACTCACTCACTCACTCACTCACTCACTCACTCACTCACTCTCACACATACATACATACATACATACAGTGCCTTGCGAAAGTATTCGGCCCCCTTGAACTTTTCGACCTTTTGCCACATTTCAGGCCTCAAACATAAAGATATAAAACTGTAATTTTTTGTGAAGAATCAACAACAAGTGGGACACAATCATGAAGTGGAACGAAATTTATTGGATATTTCAAACCTTTTAAACAAATAAAAACTGAAATAGTGGGTGCAAAATTATTCAGCCCCCTTAAGTTAAACTTGCTTGGCGCGCGCACCTTTTGCTACGATTACAGCTGTAAAGTTACGCGGGGTATGTCTCTATCAGTTTTGCACATCGAGAGACTGACATTTTTGCCCATTCCTCCTGCAAAACAGCTCGAGCTCAGTGAGGTTGGATGGAGAGCGTTTGTGAACAGCAGTTTTCAGTTCTTTCCACAGATTCTCGATTGGATTCAGGTCTGGACTTTGACTTGGGCATTCTAACACCTGGATATGTTTATTTGTGAACCATTCCATTGTAGATTTTGCTTTATGTTTTGGATCGTTGTCTTGTTGGAAGACAAATCTCCGTCCCAGTCTCAGGTCTTTTGCAGACTCCATCAGGTTTTCTTCCAGAATGGTCCTGTATTTGGCTCCATCCATCTTCCCATCAATTTTAACCATCTTCCCTGTCCCTGCTGAAGAAAAGCCGGCCCAAACCATGATGCTGCCACCACCATGTTTGACAGTGGGGATGGTGTGTTCAGGGTGATGAGCTGTGTTGCTTTTACGCCAAACATAACGTTTTGCATTGTTGCCAAAAAGTTCGATTTTGGTTTCATCTGACCACAGCACCTTCTTCCACATGTTTGGTGTGTCTCCCAGGTGGCTTGTTGGCAAACTTTAAAACCGACACTTTTATGGATATCTTTAAGAAATGGCTTTCTTCTTGCCACTCTTCCATAAAGGCCAGATTTGTGCAGTATACGACTGATTGTTGTCCTATGGACAGAGTCTCCCACCTCAGCTGTAGATCTCTGCAGTTCATCCAGAGTGATCATGGGCCTCTTGGCTGCATCTCTGATCAGTCTTCTCATTGTATGAGCTGAAAGTTTAGAGGGACGGCCGGGTCTCGTAGATTTGTAGTGGTCTGATACTCCTTCCATTTCAATATTATCGCTTGCACAGTGCTCCTTGGGATGTTTAAAGCTTGGGAAATCTTTTTGTATCCAAATCCGACTATAAACTTCTCCACAACAGTATCTCGGACCTGCCTGGTGTGTTCCTTGTTCTTCATGATGCTCTCTGCGCTTTACACGGACCTCTGAGACTATCACAGAGCAGGTGCATTTATATGAGGAGACTTGATTACACACAGCTGGATTCTATTTATCATCATTAGTCATTTAGGTCAACATCGGATCATTCAGAGATCCTCACTGAACTTCTGGAGAGAGTTTGCTGCACTGAAAGTAAAAGGGGCTGAATAATTTTGGCCGCCCACTTTTTCAGCTTTTTTATTTGTTTTAAAAAGTTTGAAATAGCCAATGAATTTCATTCCACTTCATAATTGGGACCCACTTGTTGTTGATTCTTCACAAAAAATTACAGTTTTATATCTTTATGTTTGAGGCCTGAAATGTGGCAAAAGGTCGAAACGTTCAAGGGGGCCGAATACTTTCGCAAGGCACTGTACATACATACATACATACATACATACATACATACATACATACATACATACATATTCTTCGCTTGCCCAAGCTCGCAGCTCGTCTACCCAGCCTACTGTACAATCAGAGCTATATTAAATTTAGTAAAATTCACATCCCATTCAATAGTGGAGTTACGTAACCAAATTTTGCTATACCATTTATACTGAGGTATATGTTCCTTTTAATATCCCTGTATGTATTAGACCATGGTAGGCAAGAAAAATGCTTTTTGCATCAATGTTTATTTGTCCGGTATTTGATTCACAGGATTTGCCAAAAACAGACATTCCTTAAAGTCAATTTATTCATAGTCTTCCAAAACTTAAGAATTTTATGGTATACTGCAATAGGAAATTATATGTCCAATATATGCCCATGGTCCAAAACAAACCCATGGCTCATTTAATCAATGCAACAGCTGACAGGGATTAGTTCACTTATATATATATATATATATATATATATATATATATATATATATATATATATATATATATATATATATATATATATATACACACACACACAGACACACACACACACACACAGCACTTTGATTATTGTTTTTATGGCTTAAAGGATTTATTTCCTTACTTGCATCGCATTATATTCCTTATTGGAAACTATCTGAACAGCGACACAGCCATTAGTGTTCCACCTGTCACTTTATGTTCAAACAAAATATTAAATGTATTTATAAAAGTTATGTCTTTATTTTTGCAATAAACATTCACATTTAGCAACCTGAGAGTACCTACCTGAGAATGCCAGTTTTTAAATTTAGCATGTTTTGCTCATACCAATGTGTGTTTGTTTGTGTAGTGAGAATGACCGAGTGGTGCAGGTGAACGCCATCCCCATGGACGGGGCCATCCACTCCTTCGCTGTCCAGACCCTCAGGAAGTGTGGCAAAGTAGCAAAGATTGTAAGTACAACTTTTGCTTTGTTATTTGAACCTGACCTGATGCATGTTGGGGGTTTGAAACTTCATATTCATTGATCCTGCCTCTCTCCTTGTATTTCCTCTCTCTTTTTTCCAGCTAAGAAAAGAAATGTATTGAAATGTTTGTTGTGACCTCTGACCTGACCTTTTTTTTCTTTTGATCAACAGACAGTCAAGAGGCCCAGGAAGGTTCCAGTCAATCTATTGAACCGTCCCCCGTCACCTGATGACCGAGTCTTCAACAACGACTACAATGACGATTACTACGAGCAGGACCGCCGTAGTATGTACAGCAGCCGGAGTGGAGGTGGGCGGGACCACAGCCTGGAGAGGGAGCGAGGCGGGGGAGGCTACATGGATTCTGGCTACCAAACACGTGAGCGTGACTACGACAGGGACTATGACCGGCGGGAACGTGGTAGAGGCACAGAGAGAGACCTGAGCCCGGACCGGCAGTACAAGAGAGATGGCAGCAGAGGTCGCACTTTGGACCGAGAACGCAGCCCGGATCGCCCCTACAAGGGGGACCACATGCCCGTGCGCGACTACAGCCCGGACAGGAGGTACCGCAGCGAGCACGCGTTAGACAGAGACCACAGTCCCGACCGGCGCTACCGCAGCGAGCGAACGTTGGACCGCACCGACAGCCCAGACCTGCGCTACACACGTGACAGCCCTGCACGAGGCCGCGGCCGCGACCGCAGCTTCGAACGAGGACGGGAACCCATTCCCAGTGACCTGAGGAAGTACGAGGAGCCGCCAAAGCGGAGTGGGAGTAGAGACCGTCTGGAGCGCTCCCCGTCACCTGTCGCCATGCCCATCCCTCTGCCCCGCCCCACCCGGGACCTGGAGCCACTAGAGAAACCCATGAATGTGCTGCTGCTGAAGAACCGGCCAAACGAAGGTGTGAAACTAACTAATCTTGTGACTGTTGTTAGGCTGTTTGATTCCATTTTCACAACAAAATATATAGTTTTAAAACAGCTATTTTTTATTTATTTTTTTCTTCTCTTTCAAGGAAGTCTGGGTGTCTTTTTTTTGTAGGATGTAAAGCCTGTTTATGTGTTGATACTATACAAAGAGGATTTTTTTTATCCATCTTTTCCAGAGTATGGCCTTCGTCTTGGCAGTCAGCTCTTCATCAAAGAGATGACCAGCACAGGACTCGCCAGCAGAGATGGGAACCTGCAGGAAGGGGACATTATTTTAAAGGTAGGGTCAAGGTTTTTCCTCAAAGTGCAGATTGTGAACAAGCTTCGTGTCAGATAATGATTATTGATTGATGTCTCATTATTCTTTTGTTAATATTTAAACTCCAACTTCTGGTGCAGGGGCTGAGTTTAGCCATTTAGGATGCTGTGTATTTTATTTGAAAAAAACAACAACAAAAACTAAGATTTCTTTCTTGTTTTTAAACTTCTCATAATCTCTCTCTCTCTCTCTCTCTCCCCCCATATCAATACTGTTGCATTGTTTCTTTGTAGTTAGTGCAGTGATTAGCATCTGACTGGCTCCTGTTCTCCTCTCTGTCAGATTAACGGTACGGTGACAGAAAACCTGTCACTCAGCGACGCAGGGAAGCTGATCGAGAAGTCCCGCGGGAAGCTGCAGCTGGTGGTGCAGAGAGACAAACGGCAGGTGCTGATCCGAGTCCCCCCAATGGCGGACAGCGACTCGGAAATCGATGGTGAGAGACACTTGAAACTGAAAAGCAGCAGGTCCTATCCAGAGTAAAGGCAAACCCTAACGAGTGGCCGCCTTCATCGTATATATAAACCCACTGCGAATATGAACCTCATATTTAACTGTAGAAAAATTGGAGCTGTTGTTGTATTTGTCCATTAAACTTGTCTTCCCTTCATAAAATAAAAGGTGTACAAACACATCAGGTTTTATTATTTATATGTGTACAAATATTTGACCAAGCAGTACTGGCACTAACCAGAGATTCACCATATTATCTTCATTATTCTTTCACCGTCATGATTACTCACTCTTTTATACCTGGTTTTAATGTCACATGACCAGACGGCGTGCTGTGATTGGTAGGAACCAATCTAGAAAAATGGTGTGAGTGGATTGTTCACTGACCAAATGTTTGCGGGGGGGGGGGGAGATAGCCGGAAGACTTGTGACCCACTTTCTGTGGTTTTAGGACTCAGTGTGTGTGTGTGTTTCTGTATGTGTGAAAGTGCTCCCCCGCCTCAGGCAGGGTGACCTAATCCCCCATCATAATCCTGCTAGTGGATATGACAAAATTTCATTATGGTAAGGTTGGCACCGCAGCAGCCCTCTGGTTTTTGCCGTCCAGTATCCCTCTCTGTAAAGACTTCTGAGAACAATAGGGACTGATTGTGTGTGTGAGGAGTTTCAGCTCTGCAAGGTTTAAATCACCTTAAGTGCATCTACTTAATTTTGCTTTGTAATGGATTTCTACGCTTCATCAATCAAGCCATGCTAAAGTACAAATAATCTATCCTTTGTTTCTAAACGTCAAGATCCTTGGAGCGGGTAGTACATATTATGACTGGGCGTACTTCACTTTGTAGTGATGTGACCTTTATTTATGTGCCACCTTGTGTGTGTGTGTGTGTTTGTGCCCTTTCCTGCTTCCATGACCTGTGGGCCATTTGAATTGTGTAAAAGCCATGTTATGTAATTTAAGAAGAAATTCTACATTTTACTTTTACTTACTCTTGTGTTTAGTCTCCTTTTTATATTACCTGAACGTGAAGGCAATATGAAACCCAAAGGCATCACAGACACCTCTTTGAACTTGCTTGTTCATGTGTGTTGCAGATATCTCCGAGATTGAGTCGTACCGCTCCTACTCTCCACAGGATGACCGGCGGGGCCACCACTCCGACCTCTCCTCCCACTCCTCCAATGAGAGGCTAAGAGAGAAGCCCAGGTAAGCGGTCGTTAAATCTAGAGCCAAGGAAGGAATTATTTCCCTTACCTTAAGTTTAACTGCTTGATTTTAGAGTTTTGTTTTTAACAAAGGAAAGCCATAAAGAGTCCACTAAGATATCCCATTCAAGTCATTTCATTATCTTTGTGTGATTAATACAGCAGAAAAATCGGGATATGCTGGATTATGTTTTTTTTGTTTCATGGAGCTTAGCTAAGCCATCACATTAAATAGATTTACAGTGGTGATCATTATGTTTTTCCTTTTGCATCAACTAAGTGCTATTACGTTTAGCTGTATATTTATTTTTATCACCCATTTTAGTCTTAACCTGATAGTATCGACTGACTTTGGGGGCTCGGGTTTGGGGGTTTCAGGGGTTATTGAGGGATGACATGCAGCAAAGGTCCTGAGCTGAACTGACTCACCAGAATGTCCTATTAAAGAGACTTATTCTGAATTTGTATAATTACCAGAGAGGACCCACCCAACAGACTGGCAAAAATGGGCGCCATGCCAACACCATTCAGAATTCCAGACAGGGCTGTAGAAGACATGCCCCCTTTGTCGGCAGAGAGGGAGGAGCCCCGACCAGAAACGCCACCAGGTATTTCTCCTTCTCTTTTATATAAAGCTTTGATCATTAACCAGGTTTAAGTAGATGTAAATGCTGCAACTTGTCAATTTTAACATGTTTTTTTTCTGTGTCTGCAGTACTAGCAGCCACTGTAGTCCCAAGGGTTCATGCTCCTCCTAAGGTGCCCCTAAAGCCAAGCATAGAGGACCTGGAAGTGTATGGGTCAGTATATCACAAATACTTATTCAGGGTGTCACCGTCTAGATTTTTGACCACACATCCGTTTCGTCTCTCTCTGGGTTCATCTGGGCATGTCCATTCATTTTAGTTTTGTTGAGGTTTTATACAATTGTGTAGCCTTCCAGTAGTGTTCATTATGCCAAACATTCATATTTTGGTGGAAGTAAGTATGTTTTAACGTCAAAATGCTGTTTTCCCAAGCTAAGAAATGTTCCGCACGTGACCTGATGTAGCTTTCTGTATGGTGACTTTGCTTCAGAACAGTACAGTAACTTGAATGGCAGTCAGCACGGCCCCATTTTTGGAGAAGTGGACAGGAAGCTAAGCAATGTACTGCTGTGGACGCCACGTTAGGTCGGATCTGAAAGTCCGAAAGCAGTATGTACTGCTGTGGACAGGTACCAGCAAAAACATATCTTAGCCACTTAAAAACGGACCACCTAAAAAAAAATATATATATTTTCACCGTTTTACCTTACCATCAGACAGCCCTTTCAGCCGGGGAACTGAAGCAGTTATTTCGCTCTCTTCAAATCTACCGGACTCCAAACGTGTGGCTAAAGCTGAGTGGGTGTTCTCATTTGAAAAACCATGAAAAGAACACAGATGGACCCGGCCTTTAAGCCAGAGACCCATAGTGAAAATTGTATATGAAAGAATTTCCTTTCTTTCCTTTATGTATGTGTAAAATGGGATCTTGCTTTCATCACCCAGGCCAAACACAGTGATGGTGCGTTTCCAGAAAGGTGACAGTGTGGGTATGAGACTGGCAGGGGGAAATGATGTTGGCATCTTCATTGCTGGTGTTCAGGAGGACAGCGCAGCTGAGCAGGAGGGTCTCCGCACAGGAGATCAGATCATGAAGGTGAGACTTATCTTATTCAACAACAAAAACGGCAGAGGAAACCTTATTTTGACTCAATAGTAAAGACACAGAGTTTGTTCATCAGGATCCCCATTAGACTCTGACCAGGATGTAGGCACCAACTATTGAACAGTACTGTAAACATAGCATAATGACAAAAGAATAATAAGAGAGAGGCTAAATTAAAATTATGTATCAACAAAATCATTAAAGGCACAATCCATGTTGTAAATGTAAACCAAAGGCAGGATTAGAATCAACTATCACCCCAAACATTGATGGGCAGAACTGAGAAGTAATCAGCCCTTTTTTTAAGCTTGTGCTGGTGTTCAGGTATCTTATTCTTTTGTGTAAAAAATGTCCCATTTGATCAGCTGGTTATGTTGTATTTAAGTATTTTCTATACTATACCACTCTCTTTTATGGTATCTCTTAAATGTTGTGTCTGTTTCAGGTGAACAACATGGACTTCAGAGGCATGGTGCGTGAGGATGCTGTCCTCTACCTCCTGGAGATTCCCAAAGGAGAAGATATAACCATTCTTGCTCAAAGCAAACCTGAAGGTACTATACTCTACATGTAGTTAGAGAATTGTAGTGGAACCCCAATTGAGCCTTGTGGTACACTAAATCCACTTTACAGGGGGTGAGGTTGAGTAATTTATTTCCCACCCGTAGTCTGAGGTCATTAGGTCAGAGGCTATTAGTGGTTCCCCGCACTCATTTTAAAACTAGAGGGGATCGATCATTCCAAGCAGTGGCTCCTAGGCTGTGGAATGCCTTGCCTCCCTTTCTACGTTGTGTGAATTATGTCAAATCTTTTAAAAAGCAATTGACGATAGGCTTTTAGTTAGTCAAGGTTTTTTTATGGTTCTTTGTTATGTATTTTATTTGTATTTACATTTTCTTGTATTTCAATTTTTTGTATTGTATTACATTTTATTGTGAAGCACTTTGTGATTTTCATCTGTGAAAGGTGCTATACAAATGAACTTTATTACTTACTTACTTAGTTATTTGGTTTTAACTTTAGTTTTGTATCATTGGTTTTCTGTTTCAGTGTACAAGGACATTTTAGCATCTGGCAGAGGTGACTCTTTCTTCATCAGGACCCACTTTGAGTATGAGAAGGAGTCCCCTCAGAGCCTTCCTTTCACCAGAGGAGAGATCTTCAAAGTGACGGACACACTTTATGATGGCAAACTGGGCAACTGGCTCGCAATCCGCTCTGACAAAGACAACCAGCTGCGGGAGAAAGGAATCATCCCCAACAAGAGCAGGTGTGTGTGCAGGGGTAGTGGTTGTGGTGGTTATGTATTAAAGGTCCCATGGCATGAAAGTTTCACTTTATGAGTTTTTTTTAACATTAATATGAGTTCCCCCAGCCTGCCTATGGCCCCCAGTGGCTAGAAATGGCGATAGGTGTAAACCGAACCCTGGGTATCCTGCTCGGCCTTTGAGAAAATGGCTCTAGTGGCTGTAATTCTGCACCAAGGCTGAATTCTGGGAAAGAGACTTCAGATACAGTATTAGGGGACCACTAAGGTCTATATAAAAGCATCCAAAGAGCACCATGTCATGGGACCTTTAAGTATTTGTTAAAATAACTTGCCATGACGTGTGTGCTTCTGTAATGTTAGTGTTGGTCATGCTAGCACAAATTCAATTCAGTCATTCACTGGCTTAGGAGCAGCTAACTGCATCCTCTATCAGCTCTACCGTCCAGCAGCACAAGGCTCTGCTTCATCCAGAGAAGGTAAAGTCCGCACAACAGCTTAATGCTCCGGATCTTATCTGTTTTCATCACATCACATGATCAGAGGTCATGTGATGTGATGAAAACCGATAAAGGGTCATGGGTCACTGTTGGATGCACCGATTGACCGGCTTGTGACCGTAATTGGCCGATTTTCACGTGCTTGGCCATGACTGGCGACCGGCAGGTCAGTCTGACATATGCCGATTTTTATGCCGGTCAAATGCACTCGGGCGCCGCATGATTAACATCGCGCAACATCAGCGCACCACCGCTCAATCAGCTGTTTATGAAATGTTATAAAGTCATAATTATACACAGCTCTGCAGATCCATCTGCTCTACTGATCTCAGCTGCTCTCTCTCTCTCTCCCCTCTGAGGCTGAATAAGTGGAACATGAAAACCACGGGTCCCGTGAAATATGACCGCTACAGTTTATTGGAAAATAGCGTTGGGCACACTGACTTTGATGAATTTACTGTTTATCAGACCCCAGATGAGACAAGAAGCTAACGTTAGCGAACGCTGTGGAGAGAGACGCTGTATTAAAAAAAAAAAAAAAGAGACGCTGTATTAACGTTACTGTTTAAAACGCTTTCCAGGTTAGTGGGGGTGCATACCGCTCAAAACATTAAAAACGTAGTAATCTTCCCCCAGCGTTTAGTTTGTTGCTAAACTGTGTGTAAAATGAGTGGTGACGTTTATGTTTTCAGGTAACGTTACTGTTGACGTTCAAACAGGCCTTCGTGTGTATTTTGAGAAATATCTTTATACTGCAAGGCTATATTTCTTATATTAAGTTGGATATTGGATGTGAAAAGAAGGAAATGGTTCTAACATTCTACTTTAGATGTGTGTGAATTTCCCCCACCAGGAGTAATTTATATAGTTCTATTTTATAGTGATCGATTATCTATTCAAAAGATTTTCTATGTAAAATGTTTACATTAAAGAAAAGATAGAAAATAAATATTTGTGTGTGCTGTAAAGTGGTTAGAAAAAATGAAATCTGAATCGGCCAAAATCGGTATCTGGTGGCCTAACTCAAAGAAAATCTGAATCGGCCTAGAAAGTTGTAATCGGTGCGTCTCCAGTCACTGCAATCAAATACACCTGAGGAAGGCCAAATTGTGGGCCGAAACGTTGTGTGCCTTATTTGCACTATTAAAACATTTTGTCTGGAGGATTAAGCTGTTTTGCGGACTTTACCTTCTTTGAACATTCACTTTTTTGTCCTGCACCAGCAACTACATGGATGTGCACAACATTGTCTTTTTGAACTTATCTCTGCTTCATCCAGAGCCAAAACAAACAATGTAGTGTGGAGAACTGTTTAAAACAAATATATAATTGGTTATAGACATGAAGCTGACTAAAGCTCCTTTTTTATTTTGCCTCACAGAGCAGAACAAATGTCCAATGTCCAGAATGCTGCTCGGGTAGCGTCAGGCAACGACAGAGGAGACTTCTGGAGGCTGAGAGGTCAAAGGGCGGCGAAGAAGAAAGACTTGCGCAAGAGCCGAGAGGACCTGAGCGCAGCTCCAGTTACCACAAAATTCCCTGCATACGAGAGAGTGGTCTTGCGCGAAGGTACCCGAAGAAGTTGTCTTCTGGTCACTCTGCAGTTTCTCACTAAGTATATTTAGTTATTTTAGTTTTTCCTGTTTACTTGTGACTGAATTGTATCCTGTTTGTTTTGTTTAGCTGGTTTCAGGAGACCAGTGGTTATATTTGGGCCCATTTCCGATGCTGTGAATGAAAAACTGGCCAATGACATGCCGAGCGAGTTTGTAGTCGCCAGTAAGTGCTTACCTTATTTTAAATTGTACTGTAGCTCACTTTGTTGTGCTGTGTTGTATAACATAGAATTTACATAGGTCATGTTAAAAGTATTTTAGGATGAAAGATTATCGCACAAGAACAAGAACGTCATTCTGTATTGTGAATTTTTTTTAAATTTTTTCTTTCTCTCTCAGAAACGGAGCCCAAGGATGCAGGAAGTGAGAAATCCTCCGGAGTGGTGAGACTGAACACCATCAGACAAATCATTGAACAGGTATGGTATACTAGGAAAAGATTAGTTTAATGAAAATGCTGTTAGATCAACGAACATTCAACCACCTCCCTGTTTCCTCAGGACCGCCATGCTCTGCTTGATGTGACTCCCAAAGCTGTGGACACCCTGAACTACACCCAGTGGTATCCCATCGTCCTCTTCCTGAACCCAGACAGCAAGCAAGGCGTCAAGACCATGAGGAGCCGCCTCGTACCCGGATCGACCCGCAGCGCACGCAAACTGTATGAGCAGGCCGTCAAGCTGAGGAAGGCCTGCTCACACCTGTTCACTGGTAGGTCTTACTTCACATCAATAGTGACAAATGTAATAAATCTATAAAAGTTAAAAGGTGCTGTACCTGACTAAATCAAGGTTAATAGTAGAAATAGCTACTCAAATCAGGCATTTTAAAGTGCAAAAATTCATTACAATAGATAAACGGGGCTGGAAGGATACTTTAGCTGTCGCACCTTTCCTTTTCTTCTGTATAGATTTTAGGGCTGCAACTAACGATTATTTTCGTAGTCGATTAATCTGTTGATTATTTTCTCGATTAATCGATTAGTTGTTTGGTCTATAAAATGTGAATATGGTGGATAATGTGGATCAGTGTTTCCCAAAAGCCCACGATGACGTCCTCAAATGTCTTGTTTTGTCCACGACTAAAGATATTCAGTTTACTGTCACAGAGGAGAGAAGAAACTAGAAAATATTCACATTTAACAGGCTGGAATAAAAGAATTTTTAACTTTTGTCTTCAAAAATGACTCAAATCGATTATCAAAATAGTTGGCGATTTTAATTTAAAAGTTGACAACTAATCGATTAATCTTTGCAGCTCTAATAGATTTAGCTGTTTTCAGGATTTAAAGACTTGTTTCACCAGCTTCAACTTAAAGTGAAGTAGTGCGGTGACTCATTAAGAATCCCACAGATTACCTGACACGTTGTTGGAGATTCTTGGCCTAACTGGTGTCGTCGTTGTTTTTGTGTGCTCGTTCAGCGACTATCGATCTGAACTCGGCCAATGACGCATGGTACGGCAGCGTGAAAGATTCCATTCAGGAGCAGCAGGACAGAGCTGTGTGGGTGTGTGAGGGCAAGGTGAGTCTCGCCATCTGTGTGAATGACACCCTGCTGCAGCAAGGGGCTCTGAGAATAAGACGGTAGTAATTTGACTGAGTTGTGCGAGTTAGAATACACGCGGTATTGAGTTGGTATTGTCACTTCTCCTCCTCCTCAGTTGGACGGTTCAGACGAGGACCTGGATCTCCAGGACGACCGCATGTCCTACCTGTCGGCAATGAGCGCAGACTACCTGAGCATGGACAGCCGCCTAGCCAGCGACTACGAGGACACAGCGGACGAGGGCGGGGCTTACACGGACAACGAGCTGGACGAGACACTGGACGAGCCCCAGCCGGTGTCGGCCATCAGTCGATCATCGGAGCCCGTGCTGCCAGAGGAGGTGGGAACGCTGATACGTGCTGATGCTGTATGAAATACCGCGCGGTGTATGCTGTAGGAGGGGCACCCTTGGAATTCTCACCATTGTTTCCATAATCTTTCCCTGACAACCCACTGTGTGTGTGTGTGTGTGTTTTTGTGTCTGTGTGTGTTTTTGTGTCTGTGTGTGTTTTTGTGTCTGTGTGTGTGTTTGTGTCTGTGTGTGTGTGTGTGTCTGTGTGTGTGTGTGTCTGTTTAGAAGCCTCACCCTGAACCCCGGGCTCGTATGAGGAGGGCAGGGAGCAGAGAGGTGCTGAACAGAGAGCCCAGCCCTCCTCCTCCTTTTACCCCCGAACCTCCGAAGGTGAGATTCCCCCCCCCAAAAAAAACCAAACAAAAACAACTCTACATCACTCGATCTACACTTCCACCGGGAAGGTCCATCGAGTAAAAAGTAAGCCTTAAAGGAACACACCGACTTACTGGGACTTTAGCTTATTCACCGTATCTCCCCGAGTTAGATAAGTCCATACACAACGCAGCCCCGTGGTGAGGAGCAGAGAGTTACAACGGTGCTTTTCAGGTGTTGCGCAAATCACTCCACCCAAGTAGCAGCAGTAGCAGTGCTTCGCCTCTCTGAGAATATAGTTCCCAATATGTATACGGTTAGAAGACCTCATGTGACCTTGTTATTTGTACACGCTGTGACTATACAATGTTGGTGTTATTTTGTCCCTTATTGGGAGCAGTAGGCTAGCTGGAGTTGGTTACCTCCAGGATCTGGGTTAAGCTAGGCTAGCCTTGGGGGCGTCAGACAGTTACAACACGCACGGAGATGAGAAGGGTACGTACGGACTTATCTCACTCTGGGGGATACGGGGAAGAAGCTGAAGTCCCAATAAGTCGGCGTGTTCCTTTAAGTAAGTTGTGCAGGTTCTGCTGCTAATGTCTACGGCTGAAGATTTTGACAATGACGCATTGCTGAACCTCAGCTGTAAAATCTCCCAAGATGCCGCAGTCTACCCACAGAAAAAGTGAATCATACTAATTTAAACCCGAACAGAATTTAACATATACCAGTGAGGATATTTTTGCCTCATGTTACAGCTTCTCCATGTGGAGGTGGTTTATTTTGGAGAGGCACGATGCTGAAGCAGACCGTACTCACCAGAAACCCTGGCTGGCAGCTGGGTAAAGGTTTCAGATGGTCCCAAAAAAAATCACAAACATTCTTTTATTGTGACAGGTGCGGGTTCAGAATCGGACTGAGTCCTCGCGCAGCTACGACTCGCACTCCAGCAGCACCATCAGCAGCGATGCAGCCGGCGTGAACAAGCCGCTCCCCCCTCCTGTGGCCCTCAAGCCCACCATCCCCCGTCTGAACCAGCCGTCGGTGGCGAAGGGGCCGGGGGAGGAGGACCCCGCCAACACATCCTTCCTCGGCAAGGTCAGGATTATCATATTGCATTTTTAGACCAACAAAAAAAGTAACTTAGGATTCAAATTCTGATCTATCAAATCTCAAATATCCCTTTTTAAGAAATAACTTTTCTTGGCTCATCCAGCATTTAGTTTCTCCTGGTGTTTAAGATGGAGGCTTTGACTCAGTTAATTAAAGTATTTATTTCATTTTCTTCCTCTTTCGCTTTCTTTGCTTCTAATATGAAATAGCAAATGGGTGACCAGGTAACTGAATGCGTCTGCATTCGTCTTAAATGTTTGTAACCCTCCTCTTAAATCCATAATTATTCATCATCTATCATTAAGTTCTGCCATCTTCATTTCATGAAGTTATTAAACTCAAATGTTTCATTTGACAGTCATTCTTGTATGAATCATGCCATGTGGATGTGCAGTATCTACTATTTATCACCACCAATGCAACTGGAATTAACACTTATTCTTCTCGTAGATTAAAGCTTTTGAGAAGATGGACCACCTGGCCCGAGCTCAGAGGATGCTGGAGCTGCAAGAAGCAGAAAATGCTCGAGTCAGTACTGTTTTCATTTTTATTACGGCCTCAAGGGTGATCAGCTCAGCGGCCACGGTTCTGTAGCTCTGCCCTGATCCTTTTTCTACTTTAATCGAGCATTAAAATGATTGATTTAAGATAACCGATGTGTTACCTACGGTAACCATGTGTCCACATATCCAAAGGAACTGCCCCGTTGCGATCGGTCAGCTTCATCCTCAGCTCCGCAATGTCTTGTCAAACGTCCTCTTCAGTGTACGTGATGGATCAGGACCCAACGTCTTTTTTTGTTCTCACCCGCATTTATTACTTTTTACCCATCCCCAGGATTTTATATAAATATATTTTTTTACCTGTTACACAACTTTTTCGTGGGCTACCAGGACAGGACTGCCTCCACCTCAAAAACAATCATGTAAAAGACTTAAAGGATACAGTAGCTTCCCAGTTCTTTAAGTCGGTCTTAATACAGGACTTACATGCCCATATGTACAGGGAAAGAGTTATTGTTTAGCCGCCTCATTCAGGGAGCTGTGGCAAAAAAAAAAGTTCACTTGACCAAAAACTTGAACCAGACCCACATTTTACTGAACTCCAACTCAGTCAGAACGCTACAATGGCCAATCAAATACTTGCAACACCTTTACAATAGATTACTTTTCAACTTGAACATTGTGACATAAGTTAAATAATTGTTTTATAAATTATAAACCGCTGTGCAGTGTTTTAGGCCCTAAAGCCAATACAAAATACCCACTTGATTGTATTTTTACAGATCGAGGACTTTTGTCCCCCATCTTTTTCATTGAAATCACTTTAGGAAGGGAGCTCTTTACAGCTACCAATAACTCTTTCAATTTACATATGGGCATGTGAGTATTGTTTTAAGATATGAACTCCTCCTTTAAGTAAACAGAGTAAAAGAAAGCTGCAAAAACACTTCTTGGATCCATTTTAGAATTTAAAAAAAGAAAACATTTTGATTCATGTTGACATATCTGGTTCCGCTCTCTTCTCTCTGCACAGTTGGAAATCGCCCAGAAGCATCCAGACATCTACGCCATCCCAGTGAAACTGCCAAAACCCAACCTCAACCGTCCTCAGCCAATAGGGTGAGAGCATCACTCATCATAGTAAAAATGATGATGATGTAGGTTGTTAACTTTAGTCCCATTAAAGGAAAAGCTAACTGTCTGTCTGTGTCTAGTTCCAGCTCCAACCCCGAGCAGCAGCCTCCCTTCAGACCGTACTCGGAGTCCAGAGGATACGAGGACGACGAGGCCGACTACCGCAGGCAGCTGGCCGACCAGACCAAGAAAGGATACTACAATCCTCAGAAATACAAAGACACTGAGCTGTAGGCTGAGAAACCAGGAAGTGACATCATCAGCTCATCTGGACTCCTCCCTCCATTAATTGCCGTGGTAACCGCTCATGCAGCACAACCTTGATGTAAACTCTCAGAACTTTGTTTGAGGTCCATTGTAACACTAATTTCAGACACTTTTCAATACACAAACACAATATTCTTACAAAGAGCGTATTTTGGCAAACAAAAAAATGAACTGATGAATCTGTTGATATTTCAGTGTATTTTTTTTTAAGTGTCTGAAGGTTTTATTCCCCCCCCCCCAGCCCCAGTTTGGCTCTCATGTATTATTACTATTGCATTAGAGTCACCGAGACAAGTTAAAAGATTAATACCTCACAATTCTTTTAAACACCCAGAAGGTTGTTAAACTACACTTTTTAGTTTTGAAGGTATTTCCAGAATGCTTAAAGACTCTTCTAACCAATGACTATTATATTTAACTCCCTTCTAACCGAGGTGGCTCCTGTTTTTTAGAAAACTATGGACCTTAACAACATTTAAGCAATAGCTCATGACAAGCGGCTGCGTTGAGCCGAACAACGCCCCTTAGCTGCGTTATAATCATGTCTTGCAACCTTAAGTGGGCTACTGCTTTCATAAAACTGTCTTCAAGTATGGCAATATGAAATTAAGTCACATTCCAATTTAAATAGATTTTCAAATATTTTCAAAATAAAATAGGCCCTCCTGGGCCGGCTGGCTGCACATACCAAGGCGGTTGCTACGGAACACAGCACAGGTAACGTTAGCCTACATTAGCAGCTAGCACAGACGATTTATTTTGCTTAACGCTAAAGAAAGGCACTCAACACAAACTAACCTATCGAGACAGCAGTAGACCAGCGACTAACCAATCAAGGCAGCGGTAGAACAGGAACTCCGGTGGCTTTGAAGAGAGCATAGATAACTGCTTCAGTTCTTGATTTAAACCACCCATTTTATATTTACAAATATAAAACTTGTAATATTGAGGAAGGCCACGTGGCCAACTACCATCTTTGTTTTGATCAGGGAAGTCTTTTAGGAGTCTGGAAAGAACTAGAACATCAGTAGGTCATGTTGGACAACCTTGGGTTTGTAAAAGATATTTTTCAGAAAAGTCCCTTACCTCTATTACTGGACCATAATAGCAAGGCCGAAACTGGAGTTAACTGTAGCCTATGTACAGTGTCTACGTTTTACTTCCTATTTAGTGCATTTTTTTTGTATGCCACCAACTTTCTAACCCTTCACACTGAACTAGCTTGTTTTTGGCGCACACACACACGAACAGTGTGTCAGTTTGGTTTATACACGTCAGCAGCTGCTTTGATGTCAAATAGGTGTTGGTCTTCCTCTTCTTGTTACTGTCCTGCCATGTCAAGATTTATTGTACCTCTCTACATTCCTGATCGAACATTTGTATATATCTATACACACACTACACTATGTAATATGTGTGCATTCTGGGAAGTGGCATATTTTCAAGTGCCTTGTAGCTCTGATGTTAGCTTGGGGGGGGAGAAATCAACAGCACACGGTTCTTAAATTGACAAAACAAACTCATACATGCACCATCTTTTTCTTATACTTCTGAGTTAAAAAAACAACATACGGAAGTTACAATGACAAGCTAACATGTCTTTTAGTAAATACAGTGCACTTCCATAAATTAGGGAGGTTGTGCATTAAAGCATTTCTGTATATAGATCAGCTGGAAGAGGTAAATGACGTCAGACTTTACTGTTAGAATATAATCATGTACGGAACATTCAGACGATGGTGTGAAGAATTACTAAGAGGTGCAGCACAGCTGAGGCCGATGTGTGGGTTTGTCTTTACGAGCTGCTTGCCACCAGAGACAATCACATTGTGGTGGCATATGTTTTTATATTAAATATACATAAACTCCGTCAAGTCTTTGTACACAGGAGCATCTGGAATGTGGTGATGACAATCATTGATCCATGTCTTTTAAATGTCTGTTAGTTTGTTAATTTTCTCTTTTTTTTAGTTTGTGATCTCCTTAGTGTTGCAGAACACACTATTGGTCAATTCAAATAAAAAAAATCTCTTTTTTACATTGCTTTTTTTTAAGTGTGTCTTCTTGAAAGGGTCAGGTTTTGGCAGATTTAAATCCTGACCACATGAAGTGGATGGACACGAGTAGCTCGCATCTAATGTAGACAATAACATCAATAGTAATCTTACATTCTCAAAGTATTTAGAAAGATAATGGCTGGGTTCAAAAGGTTTCTTGTATTACCTTGATGCAGTAATTTCTTGTCGCTCTTGAACTGGACCTTTTTATATATTTTTTTTCTTAATTAGCCGACTGCACATTCAGCTCAAATCCTGTTGAATAAAACAAAGCAGAATTTTCTTTATAATTTATTCAGCAGAATTGTACATGCATTCCCCTTTCTTTAACATGACCTTTTCAGTCTAAAAGTGAATTTATCGTCTGGGTTGCCCTGACAATGTATAGGTCCAACATGATTAGAGTACATTCAGATATTACAGTTATTTAACCGAAGGTAATATTTACTCCGTTTGCCACCTAAATATGCACAATAAAATCCACGATTTCTCTTTGGTCAAACATAACACGTCACGTTAACACTCGGCCTAGTGAGATAATCTGTCTCTCTGCTGTCATACTGTGGATGTACATGGTGACATGACAGTGTACTGTACAGATTAAGGCAAGTCAACTGATAAACAGAATACAGAGAGGAGAAAGGGATTCAAAACAACTGAAAGATGGATAGGCCGTAGTAAAGAGAGAGTGCTGTGTGTTCAGATGTAGACGGGCTGCTCCTGTGCTGTCAGCAGACGGTACATGGCTGCAGGCATAGTCTTCATGTGGATCTGGAGCAGAAAGAAACCACATGACCAGAATTACAAAGCAACACAAAAAGAGACATTTCTTAAAAAAGTATCTGAACATTTTCACGCGTGAATTATTATTTTATTACTATTTTTTAATGTTTCTATATTCTTCTATTTAAACTAATTCTTTTTAAAAATCTTTAGAGAATGCATTGATCATTACAGCACGCAAAATAAAAATAAAGTCATGGACAGAACAAACAACATACTGAGGGTTGAGTTATTTTTAAAGAGTTTGTCCCGAGTGTAACAAAAGAAATAATTAGGATTCCTCCTGTGTGAGATGGGGAATTCTACGATTGATTTCATTTGAATATGGCCATATATTTTCTTCTGGAGACCATAAATACTGTAAACTCTCACAAAAGACGGTAATCAGATGTCTTGAGTCTCAGATACCAGTGGCGTGGCTGGCACAAACTAAAAGCTCAAATGGTAAATTCAGTGTTATGTACCACAACAGTCCTTTTATAATCACCACCCAATTGTAATTGAATGGTCTGTACAGTAGAGGGGCTTCCCTGTCCTCTCATGTCCTCTCCTATGATCTGCCTGAACTTTCTGTGTTTGGTCCAAAAGTCCGAACCATCCAAAAAATGCTTTTGCACTAGAAACGAACCAGATCATGCTTTGGTTTGATCTGGACCGAGATTTGGTTTGGATCAAACGAGGTAGGTGCGAATGCCTGGCTCCGCCCTCCTACATACTTCCGCTCAATTTTCATTTCCCTTCAGTACTACGTCGGGGTTCGCGGTATAGTCGTGAGTTTTCTCCAGAAAAATCTTTGGCGGTCCAATCAGCGAACAGAGGGAGTGGCTGAGAACGATGACCTTGAGGCTGTGAGCTAGAGTTGCGGCGGAGAAAGATGCGAGCGAAGCCATTCGGTCCGTTATGGCAACGCCGCCGAATATCCAGAAGTTACAGCCCGAGCAACAACAATCTTTGCCGAGATGCGTTTGTGGCCCTCCTCCCCACGGGGGTTCGAGAAAAGTTAGATTTTCCAGCTCGCTCCGTTAGTGGTGAAGGAGTTGGCCAAGGGTAACGCTAGCGATGCTAATGCTAAGTATAAGCCGATAGTTGTCGGTTCCCCTCTTGTTGCACATGCGCAACGTTAGCGACTGGTTATGGCAGATCCAATCCTAAATAATTTTTATGTTCATACTTTATGTAGGAACAAATGTTTAGATAGGTTTCAGAAATTAGTTTTCTTGATTTCAAAAAGAGCCATTCAGAAGTCCTCCTACCTCTCCCATGGCATTAGACAGAATCTGAACAATCTTCTCGTGAGGCGTCGCCACGACACTCTGGCTGTTGATGTCGATGATGCGGTGACCGACGCGGACGCCCCCCCTCTCAGCGATGCCTCCCCTCATCAGGCTGCAGATCTGTTAAAAACACGGGAGTGGACTCAAACTGACAGCCGTGGCAGAGGATGAGACATTTTAGTAAAAACTGTCCTTGAACATCATCATAACAAATCGCTGCTCCATGTCGGTTGCCAAGAAACACGCTGGTTTCAGAGCAAGGTTAACAAAATAAAAGCTCCCGTTTAATCATTAGGAAGAGGGCAGCAGCGTTGCCACGGTGATCAGCGGCCATACTCACGATGCCATTCTGGACGCTGAAGCCCAGCTGGTATCGGAGGTCCGGCCTGCGGATGAGCACCATGGTGACGGGAGGACACCGAACGATGTTCATCTTGATCCTGCACTGAGTCTTGAGACCCTGAGGGAACAGAGTCTGGTTAGCTACAGCAGACCGACACCCCAAAGGTAAAAACACACAAACATACAAGAGGAGGTAGTTACTGGTACCTAGGGCTGGGCAATATTAATATATATATATATATATATTTATATATATATATATATATATATATATATATATATATATATATGTATATGTATATGTATATACACACAATCCTACCTACAGCACCTTTAGGTGTTGTCTTTTCCTGGTTTTAAAGGCTGCATTAAAGAAACGTGTTTCTGAAAACATTTTATGCGAGAAATAGGCCAAGCGGATGCTGAATCCGTCTTCAATTCAAAAGATTTTCGTGAGTTTTTTTTAAAAAAGGACAGTCGAGCCGAGCTGCCCGCTCGTCATTTGCATGAAGTTGAATCCAGGCAACTTTATGCAAATGAGGAGCAGGCGACTAATGCAGTGCGCGGCTGCTCCCATAGAAATACAATTATTACAGTGAATTTTGTATATCTTGTGTAGTTCCCAAGATAAGCTTGTAAAGAAAATAAGGTGTTAGAAAATGGTTAATAGAGACTGGTAACCTAAACATGCTTATGTGCCTTGCTCTAAGGAATCTAAGGAATGGGAGGAACAAGTATTGAACTGAGAGCAGCAGCGTACCTTGATGATGCTCTGGCAGGTGCTAAGCGGTAAACCCACCAGACTCGTCCCGTTGATGGTCATGATCTGGTCTCCGATGTTGAGTCGACCGGACTTCTCGGCTGGACCAGCATGCATCATGCTGGCGATGATGACGGTGGGGAGGATGGACCCCCAGCCCGACTCTACTATCACCACACCCAGGATCTCGCCTTTCTGCTTCTCAATGTAAACCTGCAGGGAACCACGCACAGCTTCGCTTCCACAACTGTCCAAAGACTCCGAATATTCATTTGGAACCGTTTATGCGAACAGGCTTTCCTATTGCTGGATAAACTATGGAAACACAAGGGTTCTCCAATGTTTTCTCAGTTAGCCTTTTAAAATGATTTCAGATTAGTAAACAGAATGTGCCTTTGGAACATTGGATGAATGGTTGCTGATGATGGGGCAATGTAGATATTGCATTAAAGATCAGCCACTTCTTTCTACAACAGTCGAGAACCCTTTTGCAATGATGTAAGCACATAATGTAATCTGACAACTGCCCTGATTAAAAAAAACAACAAAGCAACTGATCTCAGCTGCTATTCTGTCTGGAATGGAAATTTCTAAGTGACCCCTAACTTTTGACCAGTAGTGTAAGTATTAAAGTAAAAGTACTTAATGCAGAAAAATCCTCCCATTTTAGAAACTGGAAACAATCCAAACAGTTCTGTCAACGTAGTGTTTATTGGTCTAATCATTTCAGCTGGACTTGTAGGCCTGTACATGGTTGGGTAGTTTAATTCATAATAAAACATTGTATTTTATAAACTACATGTGTTTTTGTGTAACGTAACCATACTAAAGCTGTCAGATTAATGTAGTGGAGTAGAAGTAGAAAGTGGCATGAAAAGAAAAGACAAGTACCTCAAATTTTACAGTATAGTACTTGAGTAAATTTACTTAGTTACATTCTACCACTGTTAAGTAGTCCTACAAACTAAATGAAGGAGTGACACTGCACCCACTTTGAACTTCTCGCGGCCAAATGCCAATTCTGAAAAATGTGTCTGAGGTGGGACCGGGCTGAGCGTCTCAAATTTACCTTTATACTAAAGCTAGTAACTTCTTAATTTTAATTTTTGTTTTTACTGTCACACAGCTGGGACTCCAAACCAGCTGCTTAGTTTGCCTTTCAGTTGTTCAAATAACAGCTGGTTGAGCAGAAAGATAATGGCACAGGCTCCGTTGCATTCAGATATGTATAACTGGACCTGAACTGAAGGGCTGTGTTGTTCTTTTTGTAAAAAAAGTTGTACATATAAAAAGTCAATCAATATGTAAAGTGAAATATCCTGTTAAGTATCAGAAGCTTATTTTTTAAAAAGGTAAAACAAAATTAACTCAATTTGAAGCCCAAACAAAGTGAATGAAAAGCTCCTGCTGTGACTGTGCTGCCCCCTGCTGGCTCACTTACATCTCTGCAGTTCTCCGACTTGGAGAAGTGGATGAGGTCGTCGTTGTACATGTCCTGAGTGTTGAGCAGGTCGCTGTACTCCCTCTGGCTCAGATCCTCGGGGTCGATGCCGTTGGCCCTGAGGAACTCCTGGTAGGCCACGCTGAAAGACTGACCGATGGACTGAGCAATCAGCTGGGCCTGGCAGACGGAAAGAGGAGGAGGACAACGGGAACCATTACAGTCGCTGCGGGAGTTTGCCCTGCACTGCTTGTTGCACAATATGAGAAACATATTCATTTGCCATTATTTTTGACTGATATTGCGATTTACTTCACGATATTGAAGAGAATGATTTTTTTCTTTGGTTATTTTTAATTGAAAACTATTGAAATTAAATTAAAAGATTATTGTGTGATTTTTGCAAGGATCTGTACCAAACCAAGATTTTTTTTTTTTTTTCTTAGGATAGGATTTGTAGGCTGGGGCACCCGGAAACCTAATTTAGAATGGTTTGACCCATATTTTGCCTTTAAAAAAAATAGTACGGTGCTCCCCTGCGATTTTGGATATTGCACTAGTCCATATCGGAATTCGATAAGATTGCGATTAATTGTGCAGCCCTAGTTTATATCCAACTTAAAGACACGGACACATGCATTCACTACAGAGCTTGTGAGGACCCTTGTTGAGATAACGTGTATCATGATTTGACACTACAAATAAAACTGAATTGAATTCCTGACATGATGCAGTCCTAACTCCTACTGAACCTTACATAAACATAATCCTAACTCCAAATCAACCAAAAATGAAATAAAAAATAGCAAGAAGCTGATTAGCTTTTTAGTCATTTATCACTTTTTCGACATACTATACTATAACTCTTTTATCACTTTTTTCAACATACTATACTATGATTCATTTATCACTTTTTTGGACATACTATACTATGACTGTTTTCGACATACTATACTATGACTGTTTTCGACATACTATACTAAGACTCTTATCACTTTTTTCAACATACTATACTATGATTCATTTATCACTTTTTTGGACATACTATACTATGACTGTTTTCGACTTACTATACTATGACTTCTCATGACTTTTTTCAACATACTATACTATGTCTGTACTATAACTCATTTATCACTTTTTTCGACATACTATGACTCTTTTATCACTTTTCCCACGTACTATACTATGACTTATTTATCAACTTTTTCGACATACTATACTATGACTCATTTATCAACTTTTTCGACATACTATACTATGACTCATTTATCACTTTTTTGGACATACTATACTATGACTGTTTTCGACATACTACTATGACTGTTTTCGACTTACTTTACTGTGACTTTTCATAACTTTTTTCGACATAATATACTATGACTCTTTCATCACTTTTTCCACGTACTATACTATGACTGTTTTCAACATACTATACTATGACTGTTTTCAACATACTATACTATGACTCTTTTATAACTTTTTCCACGTACTATACTATGACTGTTTTCGACTTACTATACTATGACTGTTTTCGACTTACTATACTATGACTCTTAAATCACTTTTTCCACGTACTATACTATGACTGTTTTCAACATACTATACTATGACTGTTTTCAACATACTATACTATGACTCATTTATCACTTTTTTGGACACACTATACTATGGAGTATGGTGGCTTAGAGGTTAGTGCTACTCCAAATAGAAGCAAGTAGGCACTGCAGACTCGGACCCTGGTTCAATCACCGGTATAGGCAGGGACTTCAATGCTTTTTTCAACATACTATGACTCTTATGACTTTTCCCACATACTATACTATGAATGTTTTCAACATAATATACTATGACTGTTTTCGACATACTATACTAAGACTCATTTCTCACTTTTTTCGACATACTATACTATGACTCATTTATCACTTTTTCCCCATACTATACTATGACTGTTTTCGACATACTATGACTGAGTTATGACTTTTTCCACGTACTATACTGTGACTGTTTTCGACATACTATACTATGACTGTTTTCGACTTACTATACTATGACTCATTCATAACGTTTTCCACATACTATACTATGACTCTTTTATCATGTTTTCGACATACTATACTATGACTCATATCACTTTTTTCGACATACTATACTATGTCTCTTTTATCACTTTTTCCCCATACTATACTGTGACTGTTTTCGACTTACTATACTATGACTCATTCATAACGTTTTCCACATACTATACTATGACTCATTTATCACGTTTTCCACATACTATACTATGACTTTTTATAACTTTTTTCGACATACTATACTATGACTCATTTCTCACTTTTTTCGACATACTATACTATGACGCTTTTATCACTTTTTCCACGTACTATGCTATGACTGTTATCGACATACTATACTATGAGTCATTTATCACTTTGTTCGACATGCTATACTATGACTCATTTATCATTTTCTTGGACTTACTATACTATGACTTTTTTCAACATACTATACTATGACTCACTTTTTTCCACATACTATACTATGACTGTTTGACATACTATACTATGACTAATTTATCACTTTTTTGTACATACTATACTATGACTCATTTATCACTTTTTTCCACATACTATACTATGACTCATTTATCACTTTTTTCCACATACTATGACTCATTTATCACTTTTTTCCCCACATACTATACTATGACTGTTTTCGACTTACTATACTATGACTGTTTTGTCACTTTTTTCGACATACTATACTATGACTCATTTATCACTTTTTTCGACATACTATACTATGACTCATTTATCACTTTTTTCGACATACTATACTATGAGTCATTTATCACTTTTTTCGACATGCTGTACTATGACTGTTTTCGACATACTATACTATGACTCATTTATCACTTTTTTCGACATACTATACTATGACTCATTTATCACTTTCTTGGACATACTATACTAAGACTGTTTTTGACTTACTATACTATGACTGTTTTGTCACTTTTTTCGACATAGTATACTATGACTCATTTATCACTTTTTTCGACATACTATACTATGACTCATTTATCAATTTTTTCGAGATACTATACTATGACTCAGTTATCACTTTTTTCCACATACTATAACATGACTCTTGTATCACTTTTTCCACATACTATACTATGACTGTTTTCGACATACTATACTATGACTCATTTATCACTATTTCCACGTACTATACTATGACTGCTTTCAACATACCATACTATGACTCATTTATCACTTCTTTGGACATATACTATGATCGTTTGACTTACTATACTATGACTCATTTATCACTTTTTTCGACATACTATGACTGTTTTCGACTTACTATACTATGACTTTTTGTAACTTTTTTCGACATACTATACTATGACTGTTTTCGACATACTATACTATGACTCTTTTATAATTCTTTCCCCATACTATACTGTGACCGTTTGACATACTATACTATGACTCATATCACTTTTTTCGACATACTATACTATGTCTCTTTTATCACTTTTTCCCCATACTATACTGTGACTGTTTTCGACTTACTATACTATGACTCATTCATAACGTTTTCCACATACTATACTATGACTCATTTATCACGTTTTCCACATACTATACTATGACTTTTTATAACTTTTTTCGACATACTATACTATGACTAATTTATCACTTTTTTCCACATACTATGACTCATTTATCACTTTTTTCCCCCACATACTATACTATTACTCTTGTATCACTTTTTCCACGTACTATACTATGAGTCATTTATCACTTTGTTCGACATGCTATACTATGACTGTTTTCGACTTTCTATATTATGACTCTTTTATCACTTTTTTCGACATACTATACTATGACTGTTTGACATACTATACTATGACTAATTTATCACTTTTTTCCACATACTATGACTCATTTATCACTTTTTTCCCCCACATACTATACTATGACTCTTGTATCACTTTTTCCACGTACTATACTATGAGTCATTTATCACTTTGTTCGACATACTACTATGACTGTTTTCGACTTACTTTACGGTGACTTTTCATAACTGTTTTCGACATAATATACTATGACTCTTTCATCACTTTTTCCACGTACTATACTATGACTGTTTTCAACATACTATACTATGACTCATTTATCACTTTTTTCGACATACTATACTATGACTCTTTTATAACTTTTTCCACGTACTATACTATGACTGTTTTCGACTTACTATACTATGACTGTTTTCGACATACTACTATGACTGTTTTCGACATACTATACTATGACTCATTTATAACTTTTTCCACGTACTATACTATGACTGTTTTCGACTTACTATACTTTGACTCATTTATCACTTTTTTCGACATACTATACTATGGAGTATGGTGGCTTAGAGGTTAGTGCTGCTCCAAATAGAACCAGCAAATAGGCAATGCAGAATCTGACCCTGGTTCAATCACCGGTATAGGCAGGGACTTCAACATACTATACTATGACTCATTTATCAATTTTTTCGACATACTATACTATGACTCATTTATCACTTTTTTCCACATACTATACTATGACTGCTTTCAACATACTATACTGTGACTCATTTATCACTATTTCCACGTACTATACTATGACTGCTTTCAACATAATATACTATGACTGTTTTCGACATACTATACTAAGACTCATTTATCACTTTTTTCGACATACTATACTATGACTCCTTTATCAATATTTTGTACATACTATACTATGACTGTTTTCGACTTACTATACTATGACTTTTCATAACTTTCTTTGACATACTATACTATGACGCTTTTATCACTTTTTCCACGTACTATGCTATGACTGTTTTCGACATACTATACTATGACTCATTTATCACTTTTTCCACATACTATACTATGACTATTTTCAACATATTATACTATGAGTCATTTATCACTTTGTTCGACATGCTATACTATGACTGTTTTCGACTTACTATACTAGGACTTTTCATAACTTTCTTCGACATACTATACTATGACGCTTTTATCACTTTTTCCACGTACTATGCTATGACTGTTTTCGACTTACTATACTATGACTTTTAATGGCTTTTTTTGACATACTATGCTAAGACTCATTTATCACTTTTTTCGACATACTATACTAAGGAGTATGGTGGCTTAGAGGTTAGTGCTACTCCAAATACAACCAACAAGTAGGCACTGCAGACTCGGACCCTGGTTCAATCACCGGTATAGGCAGGGACTTAAATGCTTTTTTCGACATACTATACTATGACTCATTTATCACTTTTTTCGACATACTATACTATGACTCTTTTATCACTTTTTTGGACATAATATACTATGACTGTTTTCGACATACTACTATGACTGTTTTCGACTTACTTTACGGTGACTTTTCATAACTTTTTTCGACATACTATACTATGACTCATTCATCACTTTTGTCGACATACTATACTATGACTGCTTTCAACATACCATACTATGACTCATTTATCACTTCTTTGGACATATACTATGATCGTTTGACTTACTATACTATGACTCATTTATCACTTTTTTCGACATACTATACTATGACTCATTTATCACTTTTTTCGACATACTATACTATGACTCATTTATCGCTTTTTTCGACATACTATACTATGACTGTTTTCGACTTACTATACTATGACTCATTCATAACGTTTTCCACATACTATACTATGACTCATTCATAACGTTTTCCACATACTATACTATGACTCTTTTATCACTTTTTCAACATACCATACTATGACTCATTTATCACTTCTTTGGACATATACTATGATCATTTGACCAACTATACTATGACTTTTTATGACTTTTTTCGACATACTATACTATGACTCATTCATCACTTTTTTCGACATACTATACTATGACTGTTTGACATACTATACTATGACTCATTTATCACTTTTTTCGACATACTATACTATGACTCATTTATCACTTTTTTCGACATACTATACTATGACTCATTTATCGCTTTTTTCGACATACTATACTATGACTGTTTTCGACTTACTATACTATGACTCATTCATAACGTTTTCCACATACTATACTATGAGTCATTTATCACGTTTTCCACATACTATACTATGACTTTTTTTTAACTTTTTTCGACATACTATACTATGACTCATTTCTCACTTTTTTCGACATACTATACTATGACGCTTTTATCACTTTTTCCACGTACTATGCTATGACTGTTTTCGACATACTATACTATGAGTCATTTATCACTTTGTTCGACATGCTATACTATGACTGTTTTGTCACTTTTTTCGACATACTATACTATGACTCATTTATCACTTTCTTGGACATACTATACTATGACTGTTTTCGACTTACTATACTATGACTTTTTTCGACATACTATACTATGACTCACTTATCACTTTTTTCGACATACTGTACTATGACTGTTTGACATACTATACTATGACTAATTTATCACTTTTTTGTACATACTATACTATGACTCATTTATCACTTTTTTCCACATACTATGACTCATTTATCACTTTTTTCCCCCACATACTATACTATGACTCTTGTATCAGTTTTTCCACGTACTATACTATGAGTCATTTATCACTTTGTTCGACATGCTATACTATGACTGTTTTCGACTTACTATATTATGACTCTTTTATCACTTTTTTGGACATACTATACTATGACTGTTTTCGACATACTACTATGACTGTTTTCGACTTACTTTACGGTGACTTTTCATAACTTTTTTCGACATACTATACTATGACTCATTCATCACTTTTGTCGACATACTATACTATGACTGTTTTCGACATAATATACTATGACTCTTTCATCACTTTTTCCACGTACTATACTATGACTCATTTATCACTTTTTTCGACATACTATACTATGACTCTTTTATAACTTTTTCCACGTACTATACTATGACTGTTTTCGACTTACTATACTATGACTGTTTTCGACATACTACTATGACTGTTTTCGACATACTATACTATGACTCATTTATCACTTTTTTGGACATACTATACTATGACTGTTTTCGACTTACTATACTTTGACTCATTTATCACTTTTTTCGACATACTCTTTTATAACTTTTTCCACGTACTATACTATGACTGTTTTCGACTTACTATACTATGACTGTTTTCGACTTACTTTACTGTGACTTTTCATAACTTTTTTCGACTTACTATACTATGACTTATTTATCACTTTTTTCGACATACTATACTATGACTTTTTATAACTTTTTACGACATACTATACTATGACTCCTTTATCTATGGGATTAGTTTTGTGACTTTAATTCCAAGCAAAACTTCTCAAGTATCAAACAAAAAACACTAACTCAAGCAAAAAAATTGTCACCTCAAAGGTAAAACTTAAAACTTGCAAATAAAACATTTGTGTAGTTGTAAACTATTGGTCTTTTATTTGTTTGATATTTTGTCCTTTTGTTTACAGTTCCCTCTGCTTCTTTCTCAATGATCAGTCTTTTGCTCTCTCCATCACGTTTGCAGTCATGCTCCCAGCTTTCTCGTTTGCGCTCCCTGACTTTTTGCTTGCGATTCTGACACAAACATCTCGCGTGGGCGGTTCTTACAGGGGTGCGTCCCCATTGGCTAATGAGACTTAAGGGGAAAGTTTGAGTGACAGCTCAGCCTCAGTGCAGGTAAACTAACGTTAGAGACTCAGAGTCTGGTCTGGAGGACACACAAGCCACTCCACAGGGGATTCCTACAAGATTAATAAAGTGTAAGTATTATTAATATATATATTATCTGTGATCTACGTTGCAAGCATGGTTACTAGACATTTGTTGTTTCGTTGTGTTAAGTGACTAGCTAGCTAGCTAGCTAGTAAAGCTTTTTTAAGTTAGCATTTAACATTAGCTATAGGCTACTGCTAACGTTATCTAAAACTTGTAGCCACCGGCTACCTTACTGAGCTAATAATTTACCATGGGAATCATGTATTCTTCGTGAGGCCTTACTCAATGGAGCTGTATTAATTATCATCTTCTCTCTGTATAGACCTGCAGGACCCGAGCAGAGCTACGATGCTCTCCCAGGTAACCTAAAGGTTAGTAACGTAGCTATATTATGGTCTATTAGGAAAAATTATTATCCAGCTAACTACTAATTGTTGTGGTTGCTATTGGCCTGATAATACACAATGCTAGGGTATTGGTTAAGTTGTACAATGTAGAAGCTGTGAATGTAATGTATTATATCTAGAGGTTGACACATACTGTACAGTACAAATGCAGTGTTAGCACTTCTTAACTGGTTCATCTTTATAGTTTTGTGCTCATCTGTACTTTCCTAGTTATGACAGACTGGCTATCCTAACTCTAATTACATGTCTTCTGTTGCATTTGCAAGCAGGTCAGCATAAGGAAAATGTTCATAGTGTTTTTAAAGGCTACACATGTGCTAATGGCTACTTAAAAGCAAGTTATTTTAATTGTAAATCACACAACCTTGGAAGCCTCAGTTATCAGTAAGAACTTTGTTACCATTTGATTTGTGTAAGAAACTTTGTTATAATTTTCTATCACAGCTCACATCAGGCAGCAGGCAGACCAACCAGGAGGACGTGGAGCAGCAGAGGGAGAGGAGCCTTTAGTCTCTCTGTGGAGGAAACACTGGGTGCGAAGGCTTCAAACAGCCAGGGTATAGACCAATAGTGTATGTATTGATCATATTTTGCTCAGATACTCAGTTAACACTTACAATAACCTTTTTTCTTAAGTTTTCATTGGTGTACTTGTAGTTTCTTAGTCCATTGTATGTCAATATATATCCTACTACAGTATACTGTCCTGTAATTTAATTTGTGTTTACATTCTTACTGTAATTATATTTTAAAATGCACATAATATATAAAACATTTTTTTACATTCACCCTTGTCCGTTTGGTTCATTATATAAAACAGGAAATAATATAATATTATAATGCTTTATTTTTAGTCCAATATAAAACTTCACATACATAATGGATATTTGAACATATTTAGCTGGGGCTCCGGTGGTAGAAGAAGCTGGAACTCAGTGTCAGTCATTATTTGCAGTACATCACAGGTCAGGGTCAGTTTTTCATCACCAACAATACACAAACATACTGAGTAATTGGGTTATGTATATATTTCACATATTCAGTTTCACCTAAGGCAAGCTGTATTTCTCTGCTGGCTTGTGTCTGCAACAACACTTCTGAGGGTGGTGCAGGAATATCACACATAACTCCTGGATGCCTGGGATCATCTGGTCTCCTGAGCTCCCTGATGGCCCACTGCTCCAGTCTGGACGACAGCCTTTTCTGCAGGACAGTTCTCTGAAGGGCTGGGATGTGGCTGTAGTCCTTCACTTCCTTGACTTCTTATTGTAAAGCTTGAAGTACCTTATTGGATGATAAAAAAGTGTTTGAAATTAGCTCAATAATAAATAATTGTAATGCACTCTAGAAACATTTTTCTAGCTTTCTGAACACTACTGGAACACTTATTTCTGGAATATTATTGATCACACTTTCTAGATTCCTACCTCCACGTTGACTACATGTGTAAAGTAAGATATGGCCAGCCACCAGGACACATGCACATCACATCAAACCATAAGGATCACTAAGCAAAGTATTTGTCAAGGGCCTGGTGTGTTAGTTAAAGTACATAGTTTGGACAGTAGTAACACTATGCATTAATTCTAAATATTGTTGACATTTACAGCGCTAAAAAATACAAAAAATATGTCCGTTATCTGCCATCTTAAGGTAGTGCAAAGAAAGAACAGTGTGTACAGATGGAACATTATCTAATGTATGTGTCGAACCCTATATATATTACATTCACAGCTTCTACATTGTACAACTTAACCAATACCCTAGCATTGTGTATTATCAGGCCAATAGAAACCACAACAATTAGTAGTTAGCTGGATAATATTTTTTCCTAATAGACCATAATATAGCTACGTTACTAACCTTTAGGTTACCTGGGAGAGCATCGTAGCTCTGCTCGGGTCCTGCAGGTCTCTACAGAGAGAAGACGATAATTAATACAGCTCCATTGAGTAAGGCCTTACGAAGAATACATGATTCCCATGGTAAATTATTAGCTCAGTAAGGTAGCCGGTGGCTAGCTACAAGTTTTAGATAACGTTAGCAGTAGCCTATAGCTAATGTTAAATGCTAACTTAAAAGCTTTACTACTAGCTAGCTAGCGTCACTTAACACAACGAAACAACAAATGTCTAGTAACCATGCTTGCAACGTGATCACAGATAATATATATATATTAATAATACTTACACTTTATTAATCTTGTAGGAATCCCCTGTGGAGTGGCTTGTGTGTCCTCCAGACCAGACTCTGAGTCTCCAACGTTAGTTTACCTGCACTGAGGCTGAGCTGTCACTCAAACTTTCCCCTTAAGTCTCATTAGCCAATGGGGACGACCCCTGTAAGACCTCGCACGCGAGATGTTTGTGTCAGAATCGCAAGCAAAAGTCAGGGAGCGCAAACGGAAAGCTGGGAGCATGACTGCAAACGTGATGGAGAGAGCAAAAGACTGATCATTGAGAAAGAAGCAGAGGGAACTGTAAACAAAAGGACATAATATCAAACAAATAAAAGACCAATAGTTTACAACTACACAAATGTTTTGTTTGCAAGTTTTAAGTTTTACCTTTGAGGTGACAGTTTTTTAGCTTGAGTTAGTGTTTTTTGTTTGATACTTGAGAAGTTTTGCTTGGAATTAAAGTCACAAAACTAATCCCATATTTATCACTTTTTCCACGTACTATACTATGACTGTTTTCGACATACTATACTATGACTCATTTATCACTTTTTTCGACATACTATACTATGACTCTTTTATCACTTTTTCCACATACTATACTATGACTGTTTAACATACTATACTATGAGTCATTTATCACTTTTTTCGACATGCTATACTATGACTGTTTTCAACTTACTATACTATGACTGTTTTGTCACTTTTTTCGACATAATATACTATAACTCATTTATCACTTTCTTGGACATACTACACTATGACTGTTTTCGACTTACTATACTGTGACTTTTTATAACTTTTTTCGACATACTATACTATGACTCATTTATCACTTTTTTCGACATACTATACTATGACTGTTTTCAACATACTATACTATGACTGTTTTCGACATACTATACTATGAATAATTCTTTTTTCTCTTTTATCACTTTTTCCCCATACTATACTATGACTGTTTGACATACTATGACTGAGTTATGACTTTTTCCCCATACTATACTGTGACTGTTTTCGACATACTATACTATGACTGTTTTCGACTTACTATACTATGACTCATTCATAACGTTTTCCACATACTATACTATGACGCTTTTATCACTTTTTCCACATACTATGCTATGACTGTTTTCGACATACTATACTATGACTCATTTATCACTTTTTCCGCATACTATACTATGACTGTTTTCAACATACTAAACTATGAGTCATTTATCACTTTGTTCGACATGCTATACTATGACTGTTTTGTCACTTTTTTCGACATACTATACTATGACTCATTTATCACTTTCTTGGACATACTATACTATGACTGTTTTCAACATACTATACTATGACTCACTTATCACTTTTTTTCGACATACTATACTATGACTCTTATCATTTTTTTCCACATACTATACTATGACTGTTTGACATACTATACTATGACTTATTTATCAATGTTTTCCACATACTATGACTCATTTATCACTTTTTTCCCCACATACTATACTATGACTCTTATATCACTTTTTCCACGTACTATACTATGAGTCATTTATCACTTTGTTCGACATGACTGTTTTCGACTTACTATACTATGACTGTTTTCGACATACTATACTATGACTAATTTATCACTTTTTTGGACATACTATACTATGACTGTTTTCAACTTACTATACTATGACTCATATCACTTTTTTCGACATACTATACTATGACTCATTTATCACTTTTTCCACGTACTATACTATGACTGTTTTCGACATACTATACTATGACTGTTTTCAACATACTATACTATGACTCATTTATCCCTTTTTTGGACATACTATACTATGACTCATTTATCACTTTTTTGGACATACTATACTATGACTGTTTTCGACTTACTATACTATGACTTTTTATAACTTTTTTCGACATACTATACTATGACTCATTTATCACTTTTTTCGACATACTATACTATGACTCTTTTATCACTTTGTCCACATACTATGACTGTTTTCGACATACTATACTATGACTCATTTATCACTTTTTTCGACATACTATACTATGACTCTTTTATCACTTTGTCCACATACTATGACTGTTTTCGACATACTATACTATGACTCATTTATCACTTTTTTCGACATACTATACTATGACTGTTTTCGACTTACTATACTATGACTAATTTATCACTTTTTTCGACATACTATACTATAACTCTTTTATCACTTTGTCCACATACGATGACTGTTTTCGACTTACTATACTATGACTCATTTATCACTTTTTTCGACATACTATACTATGACTGTTTTCGACTTACTATACTATGACTAATTTATCACTTTTTTGTACATACTATACTATGACTCATTTATCACTTTTTTTGACATACTATACTATGACTCTTTTATCACTTTTCCCCACATACTATACTATGACTCTTGTATCACTTTTTCCACGTACTATACTATGACTGTTTTCGACATAGTATACTGTGACTCATTTATCACTTTTTTCGACATACTATACTATGACTGTTTTATCACTTTATCCACATACTATACTATGACTGTTTTTGACATACTATAATATGACTCATTTATCACTCTTTTTCGCATACTATACTATGACTGTTTTCGCTACTACTATACCATGACTTTTATAACTTTTTCCGCATACTATACTATGACTCTTTTATCACTTTGTCCACATACTATGACTGTTTTCGACTTACTATACTATAACTCATTCATAACGTTTTCCACATACTATACTATGACTCATTCATAACGTTTTCCACATACTATACTATGACTCTTTTATCACTTTTTCCACATACTATACTATGACTGTTTTCGACATACTATACTATGACTCATTTATCACTATTTCCACGTACTATACTATGACTGCTTTCAACATACCATACTATGACTCATTTATCACTTCTTTGGACATATACTATGATCGTTTGACTTACTATGACTTTTTATGACTTTTTTCGACATACTATACTATGACTCATTTATCACTTTTTCCACATACTATACTATGACTGTTATCGACTCAGTTATCACTTTTTTCGACATACTATACTATGTTTTTTTAATCACTTTTTCCACATACACACTATGACTCATTTATCACTTTTTCCACATACTATACTATGAATTTTGTGGACATACTATACTATGACTATTTTATCACTTTTTTCGACATACTATACTATGACTGTTTTCGACATGCTATACTATGACTCATTTATCACTTTTTTCGACATACTATACTATGACTTTTTTCGACTTACTATACTATGACTTTTTTATCACTTTTTTCAACATACTATACTATGAATTTTTTGGACATACTATACTATGACTCAGTAATCACTTTTTCCGACATACTATACTATGACTTTTTATAACTTTTTCCGACATACTATACTATGAATTTTGTGGACATACTATACTATGACTATTTTATCACTTTTTTCGACATACTATACTATGACTGTTTTCGACATGCTATACTATGACTCATTTATCACTTTTTTCAACATATTATACTATGACTTTTTTCGACTTACTATACTATGACTTTTTATCACTTTTTCAAATTGTTCAATTGTTCTAAATCTTTTAGCATTATTGAACTTTTAAAGCCAATAATTTAGTTTAGCGTTAGCTTTTCAAAATGCCTTAAATATTCCACATATTTTTTACATTAATGGTGTTTTTCATCTTTTCAATGAAATTCCTACTAATTAATATTTTACTACTTCATCTTCTTACACATTTAAGTCAACAATGCAGTTTAGCTTCAGCAATTTAGCTTTTCAGCATTCACATGCATTTTCTGCACGCAATGCATTTTTCTAGTTTTCACTATAATTCCATCCATAAGTAACACAATGACAGAATCTATGACGGATTTGGTAATGACGTTATCAAAACGTTTTGGAACCACTGCTATATATACTCATCTAAAGGATTATTAGGAACATCGTGTTTGACCCCCTTTCGCCTTCAGGACTTCCTGTGTCATTGATTCAACAAGATGCTGGAAGCATTCTTTAGAAATGTTGGCCCATATTGATAGGATAGCATTCCCCACACCATTACACCACCACCACCACCACCACCACCAGCCTGAGCCAAATTCTGACTCCATCTGAATGTCTCAACAGAAATTGAGACTCATCAGACCAGGCAACATTTCTCCAGTCTTCAACTGTCCAATTTTGGTGAGCTCGTGCAAATTGTAGCCTCATTTTTCCTATTTTTAGTCAGGGCTCTAGAGTGCGACCAATTTGGTCACAAATGCGACCAAAATTTGTAAGGGTGCAACTAAGATTTTTCCTAGGTCGCAGCAGTGCACCTAAC
Organism: Perca fluviatilis; assembly: GCF_010015445.1. Taxonomy (NCBI): domain Eukaryota; kingdom Metazoa; phylum Chordata; class Actinopteri; order Perciformes; family Percidae; genus Perca; species Perca fluviatilis. Next base: position 8,510,210 of record NC_053128.1, read on the forward strand.
TTCCTTGCATCCGCTGCCTCTCCACGAACAAAGCGATGTCGTTTCTATCGATATGGTTTAATGTTGCGTTACATGACCCATTCCTTCTGCAAAACGGTGGCTGTGTTTGGATCTCTCCTCCGCGCAGCCCCGCCCCCATTCACTCACACACGGGCCGGCTCACCTGCAACATGAGAGACGTAGCGCCGCCGGTCCACATTTGTCTACAGTTTTAATTGTTATTAACACAGCTGTATATTGTTAAGTATGAGAGGGAAACCTGTATTGGTACCAGTGTTTCCGCTGGTAACTGTAATCTGTTATTGCGGCCGCCACGGCGAAAAACACATTAGAAGTTATTGAATGGAACTACGGTAACTTCAGTTCGTTGAATAATAGCGTGTGAGACGGAGCCTGCTGGACCTGGGCGAGAGATGTGACCCACGGCCACATTATCATAGTTCATAAAAATGCAGCGCAGTGACGATACAGACATTTCATAGCCTACACAAGATGTGTGTAACGCCGCTGACCCGCATTCGACCTGCGCAGGACCCATTCATAATGAGTCAGCCGTCACTCTGTGAGTATGCCATCGTACTCCCTCAACCTATCTACCTATATGAGCTACTGGGTTATCCGGTGTGTGAAGTGAAGGAGCTTTTTCAGAGATATATTATATATGATATTTTTTTTTTTAAATATATCCCAGGCTATTTATTTCAGATTATTTACAAGTGTTGCAGCTGTATATTTTCAAATTGGGAAGGAAAACCTGTCTTTGCATTTTATTTTAATCACATCTGTTTTAATAAAAGAGCTTGTGAAAAGCGGCTTTTACTTAAAACTGAACATTTAGCCCACTTTGTAAAAAATATAAATTAGAGCTAGAGATACAGTACAGGCCAAAAGTTTGGACACACCTTCTCATTCAATGAGTTTCCTTTTTATTTCCATGACTATTTACATTGTAGAGTCTCACTGAAGGCATCAAAACTATGAATGAACACATATGGAATTATGTACTTAAGTGTGAAATAACTGAAAACATGTCTTATATTTTAGTTTCTTCAAAGTAGCTACCCTTTGCTTTTTTATTAATAAGGGAAAAAGTTCCACTAATTAACCCTGACAAAGCACACCTGTGAAGTGAAAACCATTTCAGGTGACTACTTCATGAAGCTCATTGAGAGAACACCAAGGGTTTGCAGAGTTATCAAAAAAGGCAAAGGGTGGCTACTTTGAAGAATCTAAAATATAAGACATGTTTTCAGTTATTTCACACTTTTTTGTTAAGTACATAATTCCATATGTGTTCATTCATAGTTTTGATGCCTTCAGTGAGAATCTACAATGTAAATAGTCATGAAAATAAAGAAACACATTGAATGAGAAGGTGTGTCCAAACTTTTGGCCTGTACTGTATATATTGTGTATCACCATTCAGCCGAAAAACACAGAGATATGATTTTTAGTCCTGGACTAGTGGAAGATCTGATAAGAATCATTGTGGAGGGGCCCAGCTTGGAGAATTTTCATGCTAGGGAGTGTGGCAAGCTGGTTTAGCCAAGGCCAAAGGGGAAGAAGGCCAAATTACAGGTGTTGGCCATCTGAGGGGCATTTGACAGCAAGGGGGGACCAGCTATAAGACTTTGAGTACAGTATAATTGTGCTTCAAATTCAAAAAAAAAAGATGTACCAACTCCTTATTCTTATTTAAAATAATTGACATAATATATATATGAATGTATATGGTGTGTGATAAAAAGGTGACCTTGAAATTGTGGCGTTAATGGCGACGTGAGGAAAAATTTGGGTGCACCTAAATTTTGTGCTGGTGCACCTAAATAAAAAAGCACCAGTGCACCAGTGCGACCAAGGCAAAAAGTTAGTCTGGAGCCCTGTTAGTGGAGAGGAGTGGTACCCGGTGGGGTCTTCTGCTGGTGTAGCCCATCTGCCTCAAGGTTGTGAGTGTTGTGGCTTCACAAATGCTTTGCTGCATACCTCGGTTGTAACAAGTGGTTATTTGAGTCAAAGTTGATCTTCTATCAGCTTGAATCAGTCGCCCCTTTCTCCTACATCAGTTTGGAGTTCAGGAGATTGTCTTGACCAGGACCACACCCCTAAATGCATTGAAGCAGCTGCCATGTGATTGCTTCATTAGATAATTGCATTAACGATAAATTTAACAGGTGTTCCTAATAATCCTTTAGGTGAGTGTATAACTAAATTATTGCTTTAAATAATGCCACAGTCAGCCATGGTGGTTTCTGTTTGCGGTCACCCTACTACAGCTCATAAATGGGGTAAAAAAAAAAAAAGAAAGATTTCCAGTGGCAAGTATGATTTATATGATTAGGATAGTACAACAATAACAGATTAATATTCAATTACTCACATCCTCAGACTCGAAGACGTGGCAGATCATCCTGTACAGCCGTCTGTCATCGTGGCTCATGGTGGTTTGCTCGGCTGCGTGGTCCAGGTTTTCCTGCGCGCTGCGGGAGCGCACCATCTTCCCCCGGGCCATCAGCACCACCATGTTACCGATGTCGGCTATGTAGGAGATCGTCCTCAGTGGCAGGTCCATTAAAGACTCCTGGGATCCAAAAAAAAAAAAAAAGAAAGATATGAGGTACTCTCAATTAATCCTCAAATTTCTGCGTATGATGACATTGTCGTCCCTCCAGAAGGATTTAAAGGTATATATAGTAGGGGTGTAATTTCACAAGTTTCATCACGACACAATATTATATTGATTCTTTGGACATCTTTGGCTGATATCTTAAAGTCTGTCACTATACAATTTCAATTTGATTCAATTCGGGGCCTACGATCGTTATTAAACAATGTGTCATATGCCCATTTAACACAGTAACATTTATATAAACTCAAAAAAAGCAACTAAAACATGATTTGACAATTTCATTACTGAGCTCTTCTAGACATTTAAAATTAAAAACTATTTTTAATAAAAAGAATAAATATGAACAAAAAAAAGGGCACCATCTTATCGATATTTTCACTTTGCATCGATAATATGCTCATTGAATTGATTTATCGATCCAGATCAATGTATCATCACATAATATATAGACTTAAGGTAAGGAATGCACGTTATCATGTTTCTACCTGAGTGTCTGCATTGAGGACTTTGATCCTCTGCGTGGACATGAACAAATCAACCTCAGCAGTGGACGGAGGCTCCCCGTCGGGGCTCTGTATAGCCACAAAGAGACAACAAGAAGAGAGCAGAACAGAAGAAGCAACAGGCTGATGAAAGAAAGCGAAGGAGATCAGAGCAGACGTCACAACTGTTAAGAGCCATCGCATCTAACGGCTACAAATAAAGACTAATGAAAGCAAAAACACAGATGGTGACCCAACATGCATGCGACAAACAAAAGAGTACAATCAATGTCAATCACATCTGCACCAATGTTCTTGTCTAACACACATTTATCTTTTACATGAAAGAGAATCAAAGAGAGACAAAGAAAACCAACTAAACGTACCTTTTTCCTGTTCTTTGCCTGCTTCTGAGCAGCCTGCGGTGATCAGAAAGCACAATAGAGACTCAGAAAGACGACAGTATAAGAAAACAGCTTGTTGGGTGCATCGACAGCAGCCCAATCGCCTCTCTGTAGACTCTCTCCATTCCAGTTGCTAAATTAAAGGTTGTGTATGTGCGTGTGGGAGGACAGTGATGTTGCCGTCTATCACATCTGGCATCAGCAGGCTGCCAGAGGCCTCTGCAGCAAACATGATCAAAAGTTTCCTCTTCATCAATGTGACACAAAACCACCCTGAAGACAGACAAGCTGCCTCATATGTTTGTGGCCGACGCCTCATGACAGCTCGGGGTTTGTGTTTTCAAATGTTGGCTTATGCCACCATGTGCTCGCTTAACTGAACCTATGTGGTTTCAAGGTTTCATCATTAGAGATTTGATTAAAGTGGATCTCATCTGTAAATATTTATATTATAATAAATATGGTTGTACGATGTGCAATATCTGAGAGGGTTCGGGGGCAATATTTTTAATTTGATATGGTATTGCTCAATTATGAATTTGGGCATTGTGCAATACAAAAGTTATTGACCACAACATGATTTTATGGGAAAAGTGCAATCTGGGCAGAATTAAGTGCAATATGAGGGGAAGTATGTGTTCTTCTGCTGTGAGTGTGAGGAAAGGTAGGGGGGGGGGCTCTTGTGTGAGGTGTACCAGATGTTCATTGAACGCATGGGATGACATAATGTATGCTTATGTTTTATGCATGTTTACTGTGCGTTTGTGTGCATTGTGTCGCCATTTTCTGTTGTGTCGCCGTTTTCTGTTCTCTCGACTGCCCAAGACGAATTTCTCCGATAGGAGACAATATCTTAAAATCAAAATGACCGTAGTTTCTACCTGGATCACGGTTAATGTTTATTTTAACACTTTTGCTTTTTCTACTATGACAAGTCAAAATGTGTGCTCGAAAAGAAAGAAAAAACATTAACATTAAAGCTGGCTGTATGTTGGGGTTTTGGACTAGTGGTCTGACAAAACAAGACATTGAATCACATTGGCTTGGGCTCTGGAAAAATGGGCTCTTTTTTAAAAACACTAATTTTCTGACATTTGAAAGACTAAACAATTTGTGCTGCTTTAAAGCTCTTTCAATGGTGATAATCAGACCTCTATTAAAGCTCATGAAAAAATCTAAATTGTTAACACTGTTGTTAAGACTACCATATGCCCTCGAAGCCCTCGAAGCCCGGCGCAAACATTACAATTGGCTCGTTCGAAATGAGCCAGGACTGCGCAGAATCGATCACCGGCGACCGACAATCGCCACCCAGTGCATGCCGGTTAGATTTGTGTCTGACTTGATCCCGACTTGCTCCAGACGTCATGCACACGTGGTCAACGATAACCTCACGATCAACATGGCGACGTTCTATACAAACTTTTAAGTGATTTTGGATTGATATTTGTCTGATTTGAAGGCTTATTCTGTGTTGCGTGGGGGATGGTGATAGGGTCGTCAGGGAGAATAATGGTGTAGACACATATAGCCGACGGGCAACCGTTGACAGAAAACCCCGTCGATGTGATCAGTCGCGTCCCCGAGGTCCAAAAAAGTGCCACAGAACAGACCAAAAAGACGAGACGAGACGTAATACATCTCTATAACAGCAGGCGGCGCTAATCTGTAATGTTGCCCAAGAAATGAAAACCGGCAGCTGATTGGACGAACGCGTCACATGGGTTTGTTTTCTCCGGAAATTCAGAACCAGACTGTCATGGCGGCCGTTCAGAATCCGATCTCATATTGTACTAAAATAGTTCACTGAAACATGTTTCTGAAAACATTTTAAGCGAGAAATAGGCCGTGCAGTTGCCGAATCTGTCTTCATTTCAGATCAACAAAGGTCAGTTTAAAAGATTTTCATCAGATTTTGAGAGACTGTAGTCACCTCATTCCGCTCGTCATTTCCGGGTGAGTCCCGACTTCCCTGCCGCCGACCGAACATGTCAGGTCGGCCAAAATGAACGCTGACAGCCCCCCAGACGGACGACGGCACGGGACACACCGAACAGATTTGAGTCACTGACCTCGCCAGACTGTCCCACGGCCGATAATCGGCCTGATGTGTCCCGGCCTTAAATGCATTGAGATTACAGATCATCTACGGTCTGCTGTAGATTAACATCAGCAACAGATCGGGTGTAGAGCATTTCAACAGGGTACTAATAATCAAAGCAATTGGAGACTGCAGTGCTTACAAGCTGATACACGTGTCTGATAACATTTTAATAAATCAGAATCAGACCTAACAGGATGGGAGTGTTTCTGTGACATCAAGTTCAGACCGAAGGCTGCTTGGAACGGTTGTTAACTGTCCGACTTGGCTGCAGCTTTTTTTCACCGGCCCTGGCTGCTGCCACATGCTCCCGTCCACTTTACAGGCAAGACGCAGCTCAACTCGAACGAGCCCAATGTTTCTCGTTTTAACCACGCCTCTCAGCATCATCATGATCTCAAGATGGACTCCTGACCTGTGGTGGGCTTCACATCATGTGCTGACTCAACATACAAAAACTACATTACAACAACAATGAGGACAGTTCAGGACTGTTTCAAATATTCTCTGGTCTAGCAGCTATAAACAAAGAAACGGTCAGCAAGTTAGTGTCCCGTTCCCTACTGAGCCTGTAACCGGCTTTACTCACTCACTCCACTCAACTGACTTTAGCAGTTTGGATAACAGACACTCGACTGCTGTTATTCTGTAATAACATGTGAACTAACCACCGACACTGGACTCATGGCTGCAGAATGAAATGGCAAATCAGATTAATTTACTGCCGGAACGCAGTGTGATTAACCCCTGACTCACTATGTAAATGTACATTAAGTACTATACTTAAGTACACATTTTTGGTACTTGTACTTTACTAAAAGTATTCCCATTTTATGTTACTTGATACTTCTACTTCACTACAAATCAGAGGCAAATATTGTACTTTTTACTCCATTACATTTGTCTGGCAGCTTTAGTTACTTTTCAGATTACAATTTGTTTTACCCTTCCTGTGCAGTGAAAACCATGTAAATCCAAATGTGGTGATTTTGAATTAGAATGTTTGAGTAACCAAACCCCTTCCTCAGTTCCAAATACAGATGTTTATAGAATTTAAATTTGGGGGAGAGAAAAAAAAAAAAAGAAAAAAAGAAAAAGAGTACTGGTATCAGATCGGTACTCTGTATCAGCCACTTCTTCGTGTCGCATCACTGCCTCCCTACAAGTGAGATGCCAGCTCACCCAGCCTGTGAGACAGTGATCTAAAAATGACTGCGTATCCCCTCACCATTACACAGTCTCTAAATGTCTCCCTCCCTGTAGGTTTCTAAGACCTTAATGGAGGCAATGTCCTGGATCTGTCAGTCAACCGTCCAGAAAGCAGAGTTCGGCTCAGCTCCTCTAACTTTCTTCCCTTGCCTCTCCAAAATGCCCATCTCTCCCGCGCACACAGTTCTATGTCTCAATGCTACACTGTCCCTGTAAGCCATCTTTCACACTCACTCCCTGACACCAGCTGCCCTCAACTGACTCCAGCTACATTCACACAGGAGCCCTTAAATGTGTTTTTTTTCATTTTTATATGTGCTGATGTACTTAATGTTTAATCACCGTGATCGGAGTTAGAAGCGTTTTTCCTTTGCGTGATGCATGTGACATCATGCAGTGCGACTGGAGCAGAAAGCGTGGTCTACAGGCTCCACAGCCTCACAGCCTGGAATAGTTTATATATAACATCCAGTGGAGCAGCGGAGGAGCACTGATGTGTGGATGATTCATTGTGCACAAACCCAGGCACTTTTTTGCCCGCTGGCTGGGTTGCCTGCTGAGGGTTTCTGACTTTAAAAGAGCCAAATAAGAAACAAACCACAGTTGCATCACTGATGATGTGTCCAAGCATGTTTAAAAAATTTATCTCCAAACAGAGGAGCTGTGGGTTTGATCTTTGAGCCCCTTGAGGTCATTGATTGACAATGAACGTTATGGTCGATATGAAAATAAAAGCTTACCTCATGTTTGATAAACACATTCTTTGAGGAGTCAGTCTCTCCTCACTCACTCAGCACCCACACATTTAAAAAAATATATTTTTGGCTCTACACAATCCACATAAATGACCTGGTTGACATTTTATTGCTGGGCCAAATGGGAATACCCTAGATGCCTTGTTTCACCCAAATTCAGCCTGATGTATTTGGACTTTTTTGGGCTGGCCTAAGAAGAAACAGTTTATTTTTATCGCCAGAGCACTGAACTTGTAAAAAAGAATTTCTATGCCAATATATAAAAAGGTATAAATCAATATTTAGCCTCTGAATTTGAGAGGTTCAACAGAGAGAAATAATGTACTAGTGTGATTAAAAACAAAACATTGGGTATTGTTGGGAGATTCTTGAATGTGACCACGTTGTCAAGAAAGAGGCTGTGTCCGAAATCACTCCCCATTTACTGGGGAATATCTAGGCACCTCACGATTTGATTAGATTCTGGCTACGATGCGATGACAAAACAATTATCGATTATTATTATTATTATTATTATTATTATTATTATTATTATTATTATTATTATTATTATTAGCAGCCATCCTGAGAGCTCCACCTTTGAACGTACACATGTTCCACCAAAACATAGAGGCTATTTTGCAGCGGCACAGTGGCTCCGTCCGGCGCTTGGCACCGCCCAAGATGACTGTGATTATCTTAGAGAAATGCCAATAAACCAGAGCATGTTTTTCTCCCATCCCGGAATGGCACTAGCCAGACCCTCCCCCGTAGTGCTATGGGGGAAGGTCTGACAACACAAGACTATTAAGAAAATAGTGAGTGAACGATGGAGTGATCTCGGACCCGGAACCTATTGTTCTTCCTCCACTCATAATCTCTATGACTGCAGGATGAAATCAAATAAGCTGGAGCCTGCACTCACCCGGACTCTGCTCATGGCCTCCTGTGCCTGCTGCATGCGGGCGCTCTTTGTGGGCGTCCTCTCTGAGAGCAGGTGGGTGCAGCCCAGGTAGGTCGCTGCAAAGATGATGCCGTCGATAAGGTCTTCGGGGTCGCAAGGTCCCGGGACTGCATGAACCACATGCAATCGTTAGGCACATTTACACACAAATGCATATAACATACTGGCACACTACATACAAATTATAAAGTGAAGATATGGCATGATCTAAAAAAAAAAAAAAAAAAAAAAAACTATACACAACATCTATAATATACAGTATCTCACAAAAGTGAGTACAACCCTCACATTTGAGTAAATATTTCATTATATTAGGGATGCACCGAAATGAAAATTCTTGGCCGAAACCGAAAAAGAGGAAACCAAGACCGAAAACCGAAACACCGAAAGAAATTAGGCCAATTATTAGTACCATTTTATTTATGGCTATGACTGTGTACTAACTTTACTAAAATCAAGGCATTGTATAAATTAAAGTTTAATTAAAAAAATATCTAGCAGAAATATGGCTACAATCTGATAGTCACATACAGTATATAGTAGCCTAAGAACAGAATAGCTTACCTATTGTTGTTATATTATTATTATTATTATTATTATTTTTTGAGGCACTTTCTTGCAGGATTTCACTGAACATATCAGACAACGAGGGTGCACGCCCCTCATCTGGTGCAGAGAGACAAGTCTTTTTTCTGTCGTCCTCGCGCTGGGATCTCCGTCTCCGCTCTCCGTCTCGCACCGGGTTCTCCGCATCCATCGCGGCCTGGATCATTTCTCGTGAGTCTTGCTTTATTTCCGCATCCAAGTAATGGTCTTTATAACGCGGATCAAGTACAGTCGCGATGAAGTGCAGAGGATCCGAATAGATCTCACTGAAACGTGTGCTGACAGACTCTAAGAGCGTACTTTTCATTGTTTTCACTCCGTGGTCCGTCTCAACCTCGTTGCTTAGGAGACGCTTTGCAGGTGGAAAGGATCGGGTACTGACACACGTGCAGGTCGTGGTTTCTGTTTGCGTCATCACAACATTTTCGGCCGTATTGTTTCGGTGATAAAAGTATTTTGGCCGAAAACCGAAAATGCCCTTTTGGGCCATTTTCGGCCGAACATTTTCGGTGCATCCCTACATTATATCTTTTAATGGGACAACACTGAAGAAATTACACTTTGCTACAATGTAAAGTATTAAGTGTACAGCTTGTATAACAGTGTAAATGTGCTGTCCCCTCAAAATAACAACACACAGCCATTAATGTCTAAACCGCTGGCAACAAAAGTGAGTACACCCCTATGTTAAATTCCCAGAGAGGCAGGCAGATTTTTATTTTTAAAGGCCAGTTATTTCATGGATCCAGGATACTATGTATCCTGATAAAGTTCCATTGGCCTTTGGACTTAAAATAGACCCACATCATCACATACCCTTCACCATACCTAGAGAGTGGCATGGGGTACTTTCCATAAAATCATCTCTCAATGCAAATCAAATCAGCTATTAGGCTAACTGAAATAAAACCATGTCAATCTCTAGGTATGGTGAAGGGTATGTGATGATGTGGGTCTATTTTAATTCCAAAGGGACTGTAACATGTAATATTCATCTTTATGTCAACAGATGAAAAGAATGGAGATGGAGCTGAGAATAACATTAGGATTTTTATATGAGAGTCCACTCACCGTCCACAAATGTTGGAAACGAAGGAAGAGATCTGCGAAGCTGAGAAGGCACAAAAAGGGAAACCTCCATCACCATCCTTATTATTTCTACTCACATACTGCAGGTCTCTCATTGAAATTCTGCTTCTAAGACTTTTACTGCTGCCAGCCATTCAGCTGCTGGCAGATTAATGCCTTGTAAAAGATGCCTGCCTTTGCTAAACATTTCTGTCACTGGATTACTTTGATACTGATGAAAGCTTGAAAGAGTTTTTAGAAAGGTCTCTTTTTCTATATTTTATGGATTTCTGGATGTTTATTGGCTCACCTCCTGGAGAGTGGGCTGCTGTGGAGGAGGCTGTGGCTGAACTTGAGCCTGTGGCTGAACTTGAGGCCGCAGCCGCTGAGCTGGAAGCTGCTGATGATGTTGATTCTGTTGTTGATGCTGATGTTGACGTTGGTGATGCGGATTAGGCGGCATAGTTGCGTAGGGTTGCGGCTGTGTGTATGCCTGCGGCGGCCTCGCCGTGTCCCTCTGCTGTGAATGGTGGCCGTGGTGGGGGTGATGGCTGTGTTGGGGCTGCTGTTGGGGATAATGTTGAGGATGAAGTGCTCTGGCTGACTCAACTCTCAGCGGACTGACCGGCTCCCGAACTGGAACTGAGGCGTAGCGGGATGGAGACTCAGACGCCGACTGACCGGGGGAGTGAGGAGAAGACTGAGAGAAGGAAACGGAGAGAAAATAGAAAAATAAGAGTGTTTTTGTATATACTCCTTTTAAAACTGCAATGCATCTACAGCAACTCAGTTGACACCTTATTCAGACGATACATGATTCAGGATTTGGGCATTAATCCAAGTAACACAAAATGAAATGAGAGACAGTGATGTAAATGTTGCTGTAAAACTTCCCGAAAGCAATAAAAATCTAATTTAATTATTGCAACACTGCAGACCAAACTCCTTGAGCAATGTCACTTATCAGCACAGCCTTAAAAGGGAAACTTCTCCGATTAGCATTAAGCTTTGTATCAGTAGAAACCTGGTAATATTTTTGAATGACCGTGCTTCCCTCCCTCATGTCCCCCTAAGAGGAGAGATCTCTGTATTGTGGGTCTGGAAAAAAGCCTCAAATGACGCAAAATGACGATTTTTGCGTCATCTGAGGTTTTTTTGCCCAGAGGCAAAAGACTACAGCCTGTATTAGGAGCCACTTCCGCATAGCCCAAAGGGGGTTGGACTGTCGGCTTTTTCCGGAGATTGCCGAGGAAAAAACGAGTGTCAGCCATCTTGAATCCTTGCTTAGCTTCTCAGCTTCTCAGCAGGAGCAGAAACTGTTCATCCCGACGGAAATTTTAGAACAACAATTATGTGCATTCAAACTACCGCACACGTGTACCACCGGGATACATTGGAACACATCGGAGAATATGCACACTTTATTACAGACGCAATACTCCACACACTACGCGAGCTTTGCCTGCACGGAGACCAGCGATGGTGCTCGATTCCTGTGGCCGGTAAAGTGACCTCATCAGCGGGGAGCGTTGAACGAGTGTGTCGGTGGAAAGCTAACGCTAGCCAGCCATCTGTTCACCAATCCTGCTTGCAAGTGTCCGCTCATTAAACAAACTGGACTACATCCAACTTCAACGAAACTCCCAACGTGAGTTCAGAGACTGCTGTGCTGTGTTTTTGTTGTTGTGGAAATATTGCTGTGGACAATCTAGCCTGCTGCTCTGTCACCGGGTAAGACTACTAGTGGAGGCGGGCTGTGTTACCCCGGACTGCCTGTTGCAGAAATGGGGTGATTTGTATCCAACTAACTGCTAACTGCTGGTGGAGTTTGTGACTGTAAAATGCCGACAATTCTAGCTACATCCCACGCAAATGTACGGCTGTGTTTATACTCAATGTTTATACCACAGCCCACCAAGAGTTAATGCTAGTAGCTATGTGTTAGCCTTCTTTTATTACATGGCTTGGTTGAATTCTAATGTAGAATGCGGTCTGTTATTTCTTGATAACAGACCGTTGCTAAGGATAACACACCGTTGCCATGCATAGCAGAGCGTTGCCATGGACACAGTTCTGTTCACTCTGGAGCTATCAATCAATCCGCTGAAAGAAGTCTGGATAATGTATCAGCTGTGGCCAAAAAAAAGCATGTTTTAAATGTGTAACACCACTTGAGTCACGGTGAAATGTTTTTTCATGTATATGGTTGAAATGACAATAAAACACTTGTTGAGTTGATCGTCTCACTGTCTGTCTGTAAAGGGTAGGCGTGGCTTGGGAGTGGCCTCATACAGCAGCAAAGCAAGTGCATTCTGGGATTTGGTGTCTTTCATCCATATGAGCCAAAAACACATTTTCTGGCTTATCTTGGCCTATAAGGCACCAATTTCAATTTTCTTTTCACATTTCTACTACATTAGTGACCCAATTTAAAAGATATATTCAGCATTCCAGCGGTGAAATTTTCCTTTAAAAAGGTCCCATGACACGGTGCTCTTTGGATGCTTTTATATAGACCACTTTTATATAGTGTGTGGCCTTGACCAACTGCCACTTTGCTCGTTTGAAAGCCATGATGTCTCTCTCTCATGGGTGGGCCAAATTCTCTGGGCGGGCAAAGCAAAGAAAGATCAGCCCATCTGAGCTTTCATTTTCTCAAAAGGCAGAGCAAGATACCCAGCGCTCGGTTTAGACCTATCACCATTTCTAGCCACTCGGGGACCAAAGGCAGGCTGGGAACTCATATTAATGTTAAAAAAACTCAAAGTGAAATTTTCATGCCATGGGACCAAAGGGATAGTTCGGATATTTTGAATTGGGAGGTACTTCTCCATAGTTCTTCTCCCCAGTTTGGAGAAGCAGGCAGGAGTACCAACACGGAAGCAGCAGGTAAAAAAAGCCCACTTAAAAAAATGGTCTACGCTATATTCAGAATATTTTCCTCGCTTTATCTTGCGTTCAGACAGCCCTTACGAATAGTGACTGAAGGCATTATATCCATCTATGCTCTCTTCAAAGCCACCAGACTCCTCGTGCTTGTCTACCGCTGCCTCGATCGGTTAGTTTGTTTGGGTTGTTTTGTGACTTTGGTGTTCAAGGGCCCTATTTTAACGATCTAAGCACACGGCATTAAGCGCCTGGCGCAGTTGCGTTTAGGGCATGTACAAATCCACTTTTGCTAATTTAACGGCGGAAAAAAAGGGTCCGTGCGCCAAGCGCATGGTTCAAAAGGGTTGTACTTAGTGTCTTGGGCGTAACATGCAATTTAAACTGTGGAAACCAATTTTCTCCTCTTAAAGAATCTATTTTTTTCCAGGAGGTGCGGAGTCCAAATAACCGTTACCCTGATTGTATCCTCCAAAGCCACACTGCTCCCATTTCCAAATGTCTAATTTATTACGCAATGAAGAAAGTGCAACATCAGCTACAGTGTAGGCTAAGCAAAACTGTTCTGATGAGCCAATTTAGTTTTGAAATGTAATAAATTTTAACAGGAGCAAATGCGGCTGCGAGTCCTTTGGAGATACATCTTACATTAAAAAGAAAAACAGTACGCTTTAAGGATGACTTTAGTAATACTTACATGGTCAGCTGTAGTCGGCAGTGGGTATACCTCCTCTGTGGGGCTGACCTCCTGTCTCATCACCCAGATGGGCTCCACAGGCTGGTCAGGTGTGTAGGGGGAGCGCACCGTCTTAGTCTTCACCTCCTCAATCGCCTCCTTAATGTCTTTAATCGCCAGGCTGATGGCGTCTCCTGAGCCCCTTGAACCTTCTTCCACTTGGAGACTTACTGCACTCCGCTCTCCTGAGTTGCTCTGCCCAGAAGAGGGGCTCTTGGCCAGGGTTTCTGCTTGTCTGGGCGTCTGCCTGCGACTTTTGGGAACGGGACTTTGATCTGCGCTGTCCCCCTCGCTGTCAGACTGTCCGTCATAGTGGTGCAGCCGGCAGCCAACAGAGCGGTCCAGAGGGGAGTGATGGGAGCCACGCTCTCTTCCCTGCCTTGGTGCATAGTGGGAGCCCCTGGTGGGGGAGCTTGGCGCCCCTTTTTGTACATTCTCCTGTCTATGGCTGGTAAAGGGCTCTTGGCGGGACTCCTGCTGGGCCTCATTAGTCTCAGTCCTCCAACCAGATTGCCTGCGAGGTTCTCTGTGTAACTCGGGGTAGGAGGTCTTAAGGGGCTCAGGAAAAGAGTTAGGATGGGATTTGGGCTCCGAGTACGACTTGTACACAGGCTCTGGGTACGATTTTTGGTGGGACTCTGTATAAAAGTCTGCATAGGTTTTCGGATAGGAGTCAGAACGGGAAGTAAAGTGAGACAGCGAGCACGACTCAGAGCAATCATCATCTTCATCTTCAGGCAGCAGGTCGTTGTCGGGCACAGGGCTCATGCTGGTGTCCTCACTGAAATGGTCCAGCTGGGGGAAAGGTGGAACCTCCGGGGACGAAGGAGGAGTTGGTGACCGGAGTGGCGGCGGGCTGTGCAGAGGTGCGTCCATACTAAGCGAGGCGGCGCTCTCCGTGTCAGAGCAGAGATCAGTGATTTCGCTTCCCTGAGCTGCTATGTCCTCCGCGACATCCTCCATCGCTTCTTCCTGATCCTCCTCCACTCTCTCTGCACCTTCCTCTGCTCTGTCATCAACTGTCTGCACGTCGTTACGGCCGCAGCTGGAGTGACCTGGGGTTGGGCGGTGGTCTTCATCATCCTCCGCCTGTTCTTGATCTTTATCATTCTCCTTAATTTCCTCCGATTCCTCTTCACGCTGTACTTTACACTCCTGGAGGTCCTCTTTTGCCTCAGCAGGCGGAGTGTGTTGGGGGTGAAGTTGCATGTTTTGGGTTGCAGGACCAGTTGAGAGGTGGGTGGGGGTGACAACGGTGACGGGAGTCAGGTGAGGAGAGCCCCTGTCCTGCAATTGGTCAGTTACAGGATCGTCTGATGAGCGTTGCTGTACCTGCACCTCTGCTGGACCCTCTCTCTCATCCGCAACAGGCGAAGAGTCCTGCATTTCTCTGACTGGTTGCCTCGGTCTGTGCCCTCTGAGTCTGGGGTTAGGGTCGCCATGACGGCGGTAACGCGTGACAGCAGGGCGGGGTTGCTGGACGGGACGGGGCTCAGTGTCTCGGCTCTCGTCCCCGTCTGGCCTGGAAGGAGCTGGCGCCGGGCCCAGACCAGGACTCTGAGCCTGGCCCTGCCCTGATGGAGGCCGCCGGCGATGCCGATTGGGTCCGCGACCTGTGGGTGGTTGGTGTTGGTGAGGAGGCTGATGATGATGATGGTGATGATGGGGATTCACTTCCCCATCCTGGTTGACCATTTGACACGGCCTCCAGGACCGACGTACAGGAGGTTCCCCGAGAGACGTCCCGTTGGGCTGCCTGCTCCTCGGAGCCACCTTCTGCTCCTCGCCTGCTTCCCCGGATGCCTCTTCCTGATACCTTTGGCTCATGGCTGGGGTTTGATCCGACTCCAATTTTCAGAACATGCTCCCCTTATCTCCAAGAAAGCCCCGCTCATAGCACAGCCTGGAAGAGATGGAGATGGGATATAAACAGAAAAAGCCTAAATTACACACATAAGAGGTCCAAGGATATACAAATACAGGCCGAAATGTTTCCATATCAATCAGTATTCAAAAGTAGCAATGAATGCAAAATTTCATTATGGAAACTAGGGCTGCCTTCTCCCAATTAGTCATTTTATATCCTTTTTTTTTTCATGCTTAATGAATTATTTCCAAAAACCATATGAGCACATCTCTGGTAAACACAAGATTTAAAGTGGTGCTTCTGCATGGTTCTTTGTGGAGAAACTCAGTTTTCTGTCTATTAAATGAACTAATTGTCGGCAAAATCGTCTTAGTGTTAGTCGAAAAAGAATTTCTTTAGTCAAGGACAGCCCTATTGGCAACGTCATTGGGCATTTGCTTTGTGTTGAAACTTAATGTGGTCAATTCAAGATGTTTTTCGTTCTATTTTTTTGCCAACAAACTGCAGTTGTTTGCAAATGTTTGTAGGCCATTTCCACAAATTGACTGAATTAAAACTTAATTGAACATAGCCTTGTCGCACACTCAAGCTGACGTAAAAGAAAAAAAAAAAAAAGTACATAAAAAGGAAACATTACTGGGATGTTGGGTATCAGGCCGGGGACTCCCTGTCTCTATATTGCCAATAGTAAAAACCTAAATCCTCTGGTATTTATCTGGTGTGCAGTGCACTTTAATCTGTACCACATTCATCCATTCACCAGCAGCTGGCACATGGCACAGGACAGGAAGAAAAGAAGGACAAAGAGGATGAGGCAGGGCAGAAGGGCAAGGAGGGACATCTCTCTGATAAGACCTGACGGAGAGAGATGGATAGGGCAGCGATCTGAATAATAAATGCCCTCTGTGAGTAAGAATCCCAGTTTGGATACTTTAATTTTAATTTAAATTTAATATGACGAGGATATCAGGGTACCCATCAGTTATCCCAGGCTTCCCCGTGTCTGAGGTCAACACGCTGGAGGACACAACAACGCAATTCTACTATGCTTCAGGAATAATAAACTGCTTCCAGAAAAGGTCACCAATGGAGACAACTGTACAGCAGTATTTAAAAAAAGGCCTACATGAAAGCTTACAAGCATTTCTCATTATTGCTACTCCATGTTTCACCAAAGCTGCTTTCATAAGTTATTTATCTGACCTTAATGATCAGAGGAATCCATAAATGTGTGATTGTATACATGAGACATCTACATTTTTCTCCTTAAATCAACTCTGTACTGAACGGGTGCTGAACATCTTAACTACTGTAGACAAACCATTATTGTTGTTTTCATATTGGGATTATTACAAATTTCTGGAAGAATTATCTCAAGTGTTCCCTTTATTCTTTGGCTTAAAGATGTGACTCAAGTTCAATTTGTTCAACTTGTTTTTGTGAAGAAATCGTGAAAGAACTGCTAATGAAATTTGATTCTTAACATGCTTTATAAGTGAATACTGGATCCTTTTGAATTTTCATTCTTGCTTTCATCGCATGACTTCACTTTATCGACTTGTTTACAATTGATTTGATTGCATTCATGTGAGTGGGTTTCTTGTAACCTTAGTAAACTAATGATAAACTCACTGTCAATTACTGCAGCTCTGATGTGGTTGTCATCTTACATGTGTAGATATATAAATTCTAGACTTTTAAAAAGTGGACAGAGAGAAGACGCGTAGGTTCAAAAGGTTAATGTGGATACTGTAATCTGAGCACAAACCACAACTGCTGGGGAGGGAACATGAAGGGACGCAGCGGGAGCGAGAGTGGACTCCCAGGGTTGCTAATGTACCTCTCTGCCTGGAGTTTAGGATTGGACGGCAATGATTGGGTGACACCGGGGTCACAGATGGCCCTGGCAGCAGGGCAATGAAACGTCCAGGCCTGTAGAGCTGTGAGCTTCCATCTGTCAGGCTGCAGTGAAAGCCGCAGGGTGGGGGATTTACTAGTCCATTAACTTACTGATCTTATACTGGCCGAGTCAGACAAGCACACTCTGACAACAACAAACGTGTGCTATACATCTCAACCCAAGGACTGATTACATCTATTCACTAGCCTATAACTTTCTCCATGTTATGCCTATAACCAGGCCTTAAATGACTATGTGAAGCAAATAATATTTTTGACTGCATTTCGGATTGAACCAAATATTTTCATTATCGGTGTACATGTCATTTATTTTATTAACAAATGATATAGAACCACGTAGTCTATTAAAATGTCACAAAGCTCTAGGCAATGCCAATAATGTGTTGATATTTGGGGTCCAAACAGTATTTTACCCAAAGTCATCAGTTCTGGGAATCTGATAACCAAACAGGTTGAAGCATTCACTGTTAATTTTACTTACCCCCGACAATCAAATAAGATCAGAAAACAGAGAACCGGTTCCAAATTGTTCAAGCCACCCGAATTGTATGCCTACGAGCTTATAAATTCCTTATATCGATCGATCATTGAGATGCAAGGGTAGTTTTATTTCTAACATTTTATCAACAGACATTTACATCGATAGTCTGGCGTTATAATTTATTTGCCTCGGGTGTACTGTGGAGTGTGTAAGACTGCTTTTAATGGCAGGCTAGCAGATACTGTTGACTGGCGCTAGCCTAGCACCAGCGAACTCTGCAACTAGAAGGACTGGATGAAAAGAGTTGAAAACTGTCTCCACTGATAAATAACACACTGGCTAACTTGGAAATTAGGTCCTATGTCCAAAATTCTGAACCACCCCTTTAAAAAAAACAATTGTCGATTCAGTTTACATATTTCAAGCAAATAAGGCAAACATTATTCTTTTTTGAATTACGCGACGGTTTACAAAGTTTACAAAACAAGCTATTTTTCAAGACATCACCATGGGATCTGGGAAACTGTGACAGGCATTTTTCTATTTTCTGACATTTAATGGACCCATACTCTACCATTGATCTAGAAAATGCCTGGCAGATTGGCCGATAATGAAAATAATCATTAGCTGCCACTGTCCTCACTTTAGAGGATTCGCCTTATCTTTCTATTCCTGACAGCATGATTCATCCTCGCGCGCGCACACACACACACACACACACACACACACACACACACACACACACACACACACACACACACACACACACACACACGATGCATCAATAGTCGAATTACTTACATTGTGTTTACATGTAGACTAGGCCGTTGCACCAGAGGGAGAAGATTAATCCATGAACAAGTGCCAAATTGGCAAGTGCTTTTATTTTGAAGGCTCACTGGCTTCTTAAATCCCCCCACGGCCTTGAACGATTGTATTATGTTAAAAGGGGCAAAAGCCTTCTTTTTGAGATTGGTGCTTATTATCAGTTAGCCCTGCGCCCCCGCATTTCAAAGAGCCGAAGTGTCCAATTCATAAATGATCATGTTGTTATTCTGGATAAGAAGCACGTACAGTATATCCTGGGAATCAAATTCACAGGGTCTATCACTGCATCTCTATAATGCCTCAAACGCCTGCCATCTGTTCGGGGGGAGGGGGTGCAGCAAACTGTCACCTGTCTAAATGCCCCTTTCCCTCTTTACGGTCCAGATTAAATCTCTGCAAGTGTCGAATCCGCCATCAGAAAACGACCTGAACACATTCTCATTCCGGCTTCCCCCCGCCCCACACTAAACCCGGCTTCCCGTCATCGGCTGGTTGACATGACATTTATTCATTTACCTGCATGTCAGAGGAGGAGAGGCCCGGGTCCGGCTGCTGCAGTACACATCGCCACTGTTCTCGTGCCCGCTCGCTCGGCTTGTCCCTCCAGACAATTTGCACGGATTAAAGCGGAGAGCTCAGCCCCTCCTTCTGCACCGTGACATCAGAGCGGATTAGCGATGCACAAAACGCCTTTATACAAACACTGCTGACGCTGGTGGTGTTCTTTACGGCCATGAGTGTAGCCTCATCCCAGCTACTCCATCAGCAGCAGCCTGCAAAGTGCTGCTGTGCCTCTGCCCGCCTGCTGCAACACCACCGTTAGCTGAGTATTCCCACGGTCTGTCGGTGGCGTCGCTGTTATCTGCCTGCGGATCTTCCTGGTCTTATCACATGCTCCTGAATTACTGAAACACCTGAAAGAGCTGGACAATTAGAAAAACTGGTATCCCGCCAGCTCTAGTTTGTGCACAAGCATCGTTTTCACATGTGTAACGTTAGCTAAAAAAAAACATTGTTAACGTCAACTCGCATTGAGCACATTCTTAATAACAACGTATTAAGCCCCGACAAGCTAACACCAGCTAAAGTACAGTCACGCATTGCCAGACCTTCCTCGACGGCACCACAGAGGAAGTTAGACAATAATATTTTATTTTAAACATTTACAAAAGGTCGGTTAATAACACTTGCCTCCGTTTTGAGAACATAGCCTGCTTCCTCAAAGACTCTCCAGCTCAAACAACAAATATTCCACTGGTTATGAACTTGAAAAGAAAAGAGGCAAAATCGCTCTTACTGAAGATGGCCGCCGGAAGTGACATATATCCTCGTCCTTTTCACATTGACATATATATAATTCATTCATGGAAAAAGCAGCAGGCATTTTATTAATAATTCAACACTGATTTGACATTAAGTTTCTTAAGCTAATAAAAAATAAATGTTTACACATGTAATTTATCATGTTCAAGAAGTATTTTGAGAGAGTGAGGTTACTATGCCTTTTGCTTTTTTATTTTACAATTTTTTTATTGACATTTTATGTTTTAGGCTACTTTAAAATATTTCTAACTTAGGCCTTACAGAGTGCATTTGATCTAACTGGAACAATTGAATATTCAAATTAACACTTGTGCTTTTCCTAGTGTGACATTTCAAAACGTCTGCCTATGGATTCTGGCACCCTTGATTCGTATGTGATACACGTTCCAATAGTTTGGGGAAGAATAGCCTGTAAACACTTGAAACAATAAAATGATTTAAAATTAGATGAATATAAATAAATTAACCTGTAATAGCAGGCTACGTCTTTGTTCGGCTGAACAAAAGAGTTGCAACTTGGGAAACAACATTTTTTGTTCAGCAGCAGGTGGAATATTTTTCCTTCAGGCTGGATGGAGGGGTCATTGAAAAATATGTGATAGAAGTAGCATAGCATTTCATTGAGTTGTACAGATAGCTATTAGTTTTACAGTTGACACAGGGAACTCAGTTTTGCAGAATCACATAGCAGCTTCATAGCAGGGTTCAGGAAAAATAAAAATCTGCAGGATCACTTAGTTACAGCTAAACTCAAACCACTTAATAACCCTAGACCGAGATGGCATGGAGAATTTCTCCAGCCCCATGGTTGCGAAATCAATATAATAACTATGTTTTCAAATCTCTATGTCATGGCAATCCAAAGTCCACTAATTGTGTGTATCTAATCAGATGTAAACACTGTGGTCTTCACTATGTGGGTGAAACAGCTAACACAATTTTAACCAGAAAGCATTAATTAACAGGTTGGAGCAGTTTCAATAAAATAAGATTTTCCAATTTGAAATGCAAATGTACGTGGGAAGGTTCTCCTCTTCCTTGTAAAAATCATATAAAATCTTTTCATTCCAGGCCTGTTGGTCTTGTTATTAGGCAGACATGTCTGATAAATCTGAAGCAGGGGCACGGTGTTTGCGGGTCTTCTGGCATGATAATCCGGACACGTTTCAGTGCCACTCAATGCCTGGTAGAGCAGATCAATAGGGCCTGTGTCTGTACATTGCTGATCCCCTGTCACACATTCTCAAGTCACATGCGGCCTTCCACCGGAGCAGCCGTTACCGTGACAACAATATATGACGGATGATGGTGATAGTGTGGAGTAGTAACCATAGCATCCAATCTGTGATTGCTATCATTGCAGCCACACATATTGAATCCCACACAAACAGCTTGCACACTTGTGTACAATAGATTACAGTCTGGGAACTTTTGGCTGAATGTGACACATTTTAAGTCCTGAGCCAATGAGTGCAATGTGCAGAATCAGGTCATCAGAATGTATCTGAGGTCATGTCTATAGCCTATTATATGCCAATGAAATAGTCCAATTCACAGCTGGTCTATTTCCAGAGAAGACATCAATAATTTGTGGCCCTCTCTGCATACATGGAGCAGGGTATACTGTGCGTGTCTTGTCTTTAGTTGTGAGCACAGACTGAACCCATTACTGGAATTAATGCACATTAATGTTTCATCGCAGCCCATTACAGAGATATTTCTTATCACGCAGAAAACCCTGTCCTATCAAAATGCACACTCCAGGTTCCAATGTGTTCATGAGATAGCCGAGCTTTGTTTTCAGTCTGACTGCAGGTGGCACTCTTCAGCAGGATTGCTGGTATAAAGCCTGACATCATGGTCCCTTCCCTTCCACTATCTATTTTGCAAGGGCAACGTTGCTGCACCCAGGGGTTAGTGACGCCCAGGACGGTTGTGATTGGTTTAAAGAAATGCATACAAGACCCAGCGTTGTTGTAAGACTATTACACATGTAACACTTTCATTTTATTTGATTTACTGTCAATATTGACCTTTATTTATGTAGGGAAGTTTCACTGTGAGCAATGTTTTATATTTTTTTTAGGAACACCCTGTTCACATTCACACAGTTCCACACCTGGAAGCTGTCCAATACAACAAATAGTCTTAACTTTTGTCCACTGAGCCTGGCCACTGGATCAGTTGGGGGTTAAGGGCATTGTTCATGGGCACATGAGCCCTGAGGGTAATGAAAACTGCTCTTGGTGAAGGCCACCCTGATACAATCGCAGTATTGCAGAGTTACATATGCATAATATGCAATATGCAAAATAAAGCTGTATACTTGTCTTTTGAAGAGCAATAATTCGCCTAACACATGTATAAGCAAGGTATAAAGATACAGAACACAATAAAACAGGATTGTTGAACTCAAAATGTTAACTGTAGTTAACGGTATTAGTCTGTTCATATCAGATAATTAACTTAAGTGTATGGTTTGCCATTTTCCTCTTTTTTTCCTGTTATAATGCAGCCACATGAAGATAGTAAATGGTTACAAAAGGACTTTTTTAAAAATCTAATTCAGAAAATTACAAGTCTTGTAAATGTGTTTGTTATATTAACTTTGTTGTACAATTTATAATTACAGTAATGTGAATGTCTGTCTGCCCTGCTTGTTTTGATTGACAAAGACTTTGTGATTAAAAGTTACATTATGAAAAAAAAGGTCATCTGGGAAATAAAAACCACTCGAGATAAATAAATAAAAAAGCAGGATGAAGTAATGTTTCATAATATTGAGCTGAGTTTTACAAATGTATTTGATTATTTCACAATTTCGTGGTTATATTACATATTTTCACTGTGTGTTGTTAATGTATTTAATATGGAACATTGTGGGTCTCCATAGTAAATGACTTATAAGTGATTATTGTTTCAAATATTTTTATTATGAAGCTTAATTTCAAAAATCAAGTTACAAAATTGTTATTACAGTGCTTCTTTTTTACCGTATACAAACAAGAAAAGGAAGGGAAACCTTAGACATGAAACTAAAGACATCACTCCAGTAACCTTGTATTTTGCAACAAAGAATATAACTATGAAGTAAATCACCAACATGAGTGTCACATTTTTCACACAGAGGAGAGAGTTCAGGGAAGATCCTATGGAGTCTTTCTTTGGAATAATGTAACCTATGTAGGATTTTAAGCTGTATTAGACAATGACGTGCATTTATGGAGCACTTGTTGTTGTTGTTGTTGCAAAACTCTCGCCACAAAGGTCATTTTGTATGTTCGTACCCAACTCCTTTTCCCAATCCGCTTTAACCGTGGCAGTAGTTGGGCGGCTTATCTCTTGCAACTTATCATATAAACAGGATATATTGTGATCTGACCTCCCTAACTCACCTAGGCAGTCATCCAACTTATCTGGCCCTGCTTTCTCAAACTGAGGAAGATGTGTTCTTACATAATTTCTTACTTGAAAGAATCTGAATAGTGTTTGGGTAGACCATATTGTAATTGTAGCTGATGAAAAGATGCAAATGATCCTCCTATATATGTACTTTTAAGTGATTATTATTATATGCTCTCAAAAGATGGAGTAAACGCACAGCATCTGACACAGATTTCGTCCTGCAAAAACAGATTTATTCAAAGAGAAATCTCCGTTGCGAATATGACGATGACAAATGAGTCTGTTCACTCCAACCCCTGAGAACAGAGCAGGTCCAAATCAAGCTTTACATAAAGCTCAAACACTTTCACGTAGAAAGTGGCTTGAGCCGAGGCGGTGGTCTTTGGTGTTCCCAGAGGAAGGGTGGAGGGCCAGAGGGGCTGTAACCTGCTGAGCCCTCTGGCAGCTTATCACATACTGAGGATAACATGTCATGAACAATAACTTAAGCATGCACTGCACATGACACATTCTGGCATGCTTCAGTTATTTATTGAAGCTCTTTCTTGTTGTTTACACAGGCGACCAGGAAATCAAACAGATGAGTGATGGAAACTCAAACCATGTTGAAATCTAAAATTGTCTTGGAACTGAATACATGCATAAATCCATGGGCGCAATCCTTTGAACACAGACAAGACTATTCACTATCTTCTCTCTGTTCACTGTTCTTGACAAAAAAAACATTTGTATTGTTTGCATTTACACAAGAGAATGATCATTTTATGAGTCATCTTCTCTCTCTTATCTCATCACTCGGCTCCTCAGTGTTTCCTGAAGAAAGAAAACAAACGGCTGTAGTGAGGTTTTCTGGACTTAACCAACCAGGGGAGAATTCATCTCCCGGTCTGAAAGTGTTTATGACACCAACACCTTGTTGATAACTAAAAGGTGAAAGGAAGGTATGATGGACCGTGTACAAGACGACTGTAAAAAGGGAGAAAAGGACGCATATAAAGCTGGTCTGACAGATGGATCCCAAATGTGGATGAGCAGGCTCCCTCTAAAAACCATTACGACAAAGCCCGGTCTCACGTAAGCAGCATGCTACATTCTTTTCTCCTCTACCTCCCTTATGCAAAGACACTGAAGGTGTCCAGGATTCCATTTAAAAACAAAAAAAAATCTATCAATTGCTAATGAAAAAAATATTGTATATTGTATGTAATTATGGACACAGTGAGTGAACCAGTCCTGTTCCCAACAATAATTAAAGGGATACGCCACTGTTTGTTGAACTAGGGCTTATCACGTTCTCCCCTAGCTGTAGATAGGTGGACCAACGCATTTTTTGTGCATGCATTGTTTTAGTCCGGTGCAACACCGGCAGCGCCGCTGCTACTTAGCTTAGCGTAGTGAATGGAATCCTATAAATAGACCGTGATAAGCCCTATTTCAACAAACGGTGGCGTATTCCTTTAAAGGGGTGATAGAATGATTATATAGGGTATTTTACACTGTTCCTTAAGGTCTCCTAATGGGGTATGTAACATTGGTTGGGCTGAAAACTGCCCGAATGCTATTTTATTAGGCCCTTAACTACCCTGTGAATATGGCTCTATTTGGAACAAGAGCTTTTCTTCCAAATATGGTATGCTCATGAATATTCAGAATGAGCTACGTGCTGATTGGTTTGAGCAAACTACATAGAAACACATGGGAGACTTCGACAGCAGGTCTCATTGCAAAGTTATACATTGTTTGTCGGGCTATTACGTTATTAAAATTCACTTCTGCGAGACTTTTTAGAAATCAACTATATAAAGCTCAAATATGGGGAAACGCTTTTTACGAAAATGTATGGCTTATTGGAAATTTGGTAAGACTGTGTGTCGGAGTTCAGCTGCCGGTGCTGCCTGTGTTGCTGCCTCACTGCCCGGCCTGCCTTCCTCCACAGACCCCGGCCTGCAGCTCCCCTCTTCCTGCTAGCTAAATGGCCCGTGTGTGAGAGTGATAGCGCGGTCAGCGAGCTTGTTACACCAGCAATCTCTTACAACAGTTCCAGTTAATCATAACTAGAGTAGCTATATTTACAGTTTGAATTTTTTCACGCCACTTATACAACATATCTCTAAAGGTCTTAAAGCTAACAACGGTGTCCGATTTCAAGTTAATTAATTTTTGTGAAGATTAGGGGTTTCGTTATCTATGACTGCTCCTTCAATCCTAGCTATGTGTAGCTAGCTAGCTACAAATACCACGGATGAGTTAGCTTCATTTTCGTAAGCTCTTGTAATTTTGTTTATATTTACAGTTTGAATTTTATCGCATCACTTATACAACATCTCCCTAAATGTCTTATAGAAGCTAATAACGGTGTCCATTTCAAGTTAATTAATTTTTGTGAACAGTGGGGTTTTAGATTAGTTATGACTGTCCCTTCAATCCTAGCTATGTGTAGCAGCTAGCTACAAATCACGGATAGTTAGCTTCATTTTCCGCAAAATTTGTGTATTTTTACAGTTTGAATTTCGTCACACCACTTATACAACATCTCCCTAAATGTCTTATAAAGCTAACAACGGTGTCCGATTTCAAGTTAATGAATATTTGTGAATTTCAGAGGAATTCTAAGAGGAGCTAGCTCTCATTGATAGAGCTACATCCAGCCGCAGGCTCTATCAATGAGACTCAGGGACAAGCGGCGTTTATTTGCCCAATCGTTTGTTTAAATAACTCAACACATTATAATTACACACATTAAAAGATTAACCCTAACCTGTGGTAACAGATTGCTGGCGTAACAAGCTCGCTGACCGTGCTTTCACTCACATACACCGGGCATTTAGCTAGCAGGAAGAGGGGAGCTGCAGGTCCTGGAGCTCTGTCAGAGCACCGGCGTTTAGTAGTCCATTATCCAAAAACCGGTGACTTTGCACGGGTATGGAGTGCTGTGGGCTGCCAGTCGTGACTGAGCTCCAAGTACCTCAGAGCAGGCGGGGTCTGTGAAGGAAGGCAGGTCGGGCGGCGAGGCAGCAACACAGGCAGCACCAGCGCTGAATTCCGACACACAGTCGGACAAAATTTGCAATTAGCCATCCATTTTCCCATTTTCCCAGTGGCCCATATTTGAGCTTTACATAGTTGATTTCTCGCATAAAAAAGTTTCAGAAGTGAATTTTGTAATGGAATAGCAGAGATCTGCGCGACCTAGATTCAGAAGACTACCTGATCTCAGGTCAGTTGTGCAGCCTATGTAAATGTTGGGGCGTGACCGTTCTCTTAATACACCCATGGGCTGACAAAGGTTCGGTTTTGGGAGGTTGACGTCAACTTCCAGCTTTGTTGGGATTCCCCCGTTTTCAGCGGCAGTTTCAAAATATAATTTTAAAAAGGGTTTTTTTTTTCACACCGTTATTTCAACTATGACAGGGTAAAATCGGTTTTGCATTCTATCACCCCTTTAAGTCTTTGTTGTGGTGGTATTAAATGTCCATGGTTCATTTGTATTTAAATTAAATTGAAGGAAACTCCATGGGAATGTCTGCAGACTTTTGTTAGGTGCACATGTAATGTTCATATTCACAAATACAGAATGCCTGCTGAAGGCTGAAGCCAGGAGAAACATTTCCGATGGTTGCAAAATGTTTTGACTCTCTGCAGGTTAGTTTAGAACATTTGTGTATTTAGGCATCTCCTTAAACAGTGAACCACCACCCCAATTACCTCCAGATGGGCTTTTATAGGCATGTTTTCAATACACAAAATATGTTGATAATATATATTATATTACCCAAAGTATGTGAACACACATACCGTATGTGATTGTTGAACACATTGCAAAAACATCCTGCTGTAGGGAAGACTTTCGACAAGATTTTGGAACCTGGTTGAAGGGATTTGCTCAGTGTGCATTCAGGGTTCATCCCAACATTGTTTGAAAGAGTCATAGGCAGATTATTAGACAATGGGCATCAAAAATCATCTTACTCTTTATCTTCCTTCCTTTTCTTCCAAAACCACTCTTTAATATTACTTTATTCTCCTTTCCTCACATCTTCCACTTCTTTTATTCCCACTAGCCACCCCTCCTCTCCCTCTTTCCCCCTGCTCCCTCACTGGCTTCCCACTATCTCATCACTCACCTTCTTCCTCCTCCTCCTCCTCCTCCTCCTCCTTCTCTCCCTCTGAGACCTTTCTCTCTCCTCCTCCTCCTCCAAGCTCTGCTATCCAGACACACACACACACACACACACACACACACACACACACACACACACACACACACACACACACACACACACACACACACACACACACACACACACACACACACACACTTTCCAGCCGAGCGTCTGCAGTGTGCTGCCAGTCTGTGAGCTGGAGAGACACTCAGACAACACACACAGACAAGAGGAATCTTCAAAAACAAAACTTTGCCTGCAACTCCCTGTATTTTTATTTTTTTTACAACTGTGGATGCAACTGGGATACCTACTTTTGCTCTACTTATTTCCTCTTATGGTCGAGTTACTTACGCAAAAAGCTGCAATGCTTGCATTCTACCTCTTGACTTTTGCTGGTGAGTACTTTTTAATGGTTGTGCCAGTGCTGGTGCATGAGGGCATGTTTATGTTAATGCCAGTTGCAATGATTCATACTTGCCATTCCCTCTCTTTATTTTCTCCCTTCTCTCATTTTCTTTCTCAAAGCCACCATCCAAGCCCACAACCAGCTATTACAAGGTTCCTGCAACTTTGAGTCCAACACCTGCGGATACACGTCAGACGCAGACTTTACGAGCTGGACACTGCATAAAGATGGTACTGGGAGACTTTTCCCTTCTGTTTTTTTTTAGGCTAGGCTTTATCATGGCTCGTTTATTAGCAGTTACAGGTTTAGCTGTGATGTTGCAGTTGTTTTGGTGCTGGTTTTTGGCCATACCACCAAAGCACACTGGTAAAAAGAAGCCCATCTGGTCTGAATTGATTCCAGCATTTCCAAACATCTGGAGTCAGTGAAATAACACATTTAGGCATCCTCCGGGTTTGTAGTGCAGCTGATACAGATGAGTTCTGTACACGCCTGTACATTATCTAGGTTATGTCATACTCCATTTATGTAGAGTGATCAAAGCCAACACATGACTGCAGCTTCATTTGTACATTACCCTGCAAGCGTCGCCAACAAATCGCAGTGCAATCGGGGCTGATGAAGACTCCTGTGGGGAAAGCAAAGTCCTTGCACCAAATATCGAGAAGGGTCTAGCTGCAGATTTTGGAGACAGATGCTTCATGTAGCAGCAGAATCCTGTCAAGTTAATTGTGACATGACAGACATGACGTGGGGTCTGTTTTGAGAGGTGGAGGTTATGTTGATGTTACACAACACTCAGTGACCTGATTTGAACTACACCAAACCTTGATAAAGCAGGCAGCCATATTTGGGCAAGAGCCAGAATTGTGTCCTCCAGTCAACTTAAACATTTAAGGGAACAGTTCAGCATTTTGGGAAAATACGCATATTTGCTTTCTTTTACGAGAGTGAGACGAGAAGATAGATACCACACTCTGTGTCCGTGTGTAGAGATGGAGTCAGGAGGTGATTGACCTAGCTAAGCATAAAGACCGGAAGCAAGGGGACACAGCTAGACCGGCGCTCTCTAAAGTTAAAAAACTACAAAGAATTGTAAAAAAAAAAAAAAAATTGGGTTTTAGTTACATGCTGGGACTATTTCTTGTCAAACAACGGTAGGGTGTAGTGACTTCCCAGGGGCTTGTTGTCAAAGTTTAGCCACATTCTCGACTGTATTACTATGTATCTTATGCTGAAGTGTTTTATTATGATTGACTGTGCTTTTGAATGATTATTGATTTGTTTTTAATGTATTTATCATTTTGGCCTGTGAAGCACTTTGTGACTCTGTCTGTGATAAGTGCTATATAAATAAACTTACTACTTACTTACTTACTTATTTGTTAAATTTGGACAGAGCCAGGCTAGCTGTTCCCCCTGCTTTCAGTCTTTACGTTCAGTCATAAGGTGTATTCTTCTTACCAACCTTACCATCTCTCATCTACACCTGTATTTGATTGGTGAGCCAGACCATGTGTATATATCTGCAGCCAGACCAGTTGGAATACTCCTCATTAAGACTTTCCTCCACCACCATGATCCTTGCTACTACTTGTCTGAAATTTGCTCTGCTGTTGCAGCCTGTCAGTCTTCCTTCAGGCATACATCACAGCTACTTTCTCTTTTCTGGTTTCCATCCCTGTTATTTGTCCGGCTTGTTTAAAAGGTCAGCGAAGCTGGTGCGTTAATGGTGTGCTCAGTTTTCCCTCATTTATTCTCCTCTCTTAGTGAAGACAAGCACTTTTTATGTATTTTTATTTTCTTTCCTGAATTCAAAACCTGGCAGAAACACTGATGAAATCAAAAATATGTCGGCTTGAGTGTGCGCCAAGGCTATGATCAATTAAATTTTAATTCAGTCAATTTGTGGAAATAGCCTACAAACATTTGAAACAACTGCATTTCGTTGGAAAATAAAATGAAAAAAAACATCTAGAATTGACCACATAAGTGTGTGTGTGTGTGTGTGTGTGTATCAGGATATAGGAGCCCCAAGGCAGCGGCGCATTCCACAAGGACAAATAATTAATGACAGACGGGTGAGGAGAGCTCAAAGGCCCCTTGAGCAAATAAGAAGCTTAGAGTATCTGTTATGGTGGGAGCTGAATTCCTAATGTATAATTAATGATTGCCTGAATTTTATCTTTTTGTATTAAATTACAGATACAGTTCCCATTAGAGACATTATCCAGCCTTGAACATGTTTCTTCCCTGTTCTACCCAAAAGAGAAGCTGTTGGATCGATTGCCTGATCTTGACTTTTCATCTATCACCCGGTCAAAATTTCTATCTGCCCAGCACTTTGGTTTATGACTAAAACTAATGACACTCAGCTGTACTTTGTGTTTATTGCTAATTAGCAAATGTTAGTATGCTTACACGCACACTGCCAACATATTAGCATTTAGCTTACTTTTAGCTTAGTTCTTGCTTGTCGTGTGGGCAGTGCCTGAAATGGGCTAATAATAGGCTGATACCAAAATAGGCTATATGTCATGATTTATTAGGACAAACCAAGCAATTCTATGTAAAATCAGTCAATCGGCATCCCCATATAGCCCAAATGGAATGATCCTTTGTTTCATAAGCACATTTTCAGACACTGCGGCGATTCGACTGTGAGATTGGCAGTCGAATCAGGCTCCTTAGATAGAATCGTCAAATAGTCGACTATACGGGGTCACCCCTACAAGATATATACGTATGAATATAAATATATTAAAGACAAATGCAATGATCATGTCATGCAACTGCTGAATTAGGGTACTGGAACCTTTTTTGGTAAAATGCAGGCACTGGCTGTGGGCTTATTAATGCTCACAGCTAGCAAGTAGCTGGCTTGTTAGCAACATATGACTTTCTCAGAGAATTTACGTGACTTTGTTCCAAGCGCTTGTTTTTATGTTTGTATCTGTAATATCTAGGGTAAGGGACACACAGAAGAGGAATCCCAGAAACTATAATAATGACCTCAGACTATTTCTCCAGACCTGCTAACGTCTTGTTCCTTCACTGCATCACTTTTTCTTTGCCAGTTTTTGTGGCAAATCACTAAAGAGCTTAAAGTGGATTCTCGGCCTCATTTGCATGAAGTAAATTAATTTTTAAACTAAACTTTGTGCTACTGGTCAATCCCATGTCATCTGCCGTTGCACAAAGCTTTGGGAAGCAATTAACCTTTGTCCCATGCAATAGGATTGGACATTTTTCTTCAGAGAAGTTTTTTTTATAGATGAAATAGTAAAAATGCTTAACCCAACAAGAAATACATCATTGCAAACACTGCCACAAAGGTCATATTAGTCCCGCATTCCAGTTAGCAGTATTTAAACCAATCTCTGGTATTGTCAAATAAAGTAATGCTTACAATATTTTGTCCCTGGATAACAATATGTCCATCAAATCCTTTTTTTTTTTTTTTTCTTGACAGCTGCAACCTTTTTGTTTCAGGCCGTTTTGTTGCATTGGACACAGCTGTGAGTGATGACCAGGATGAAATGGGGACCCAGAGAGAGATCACAGGGGTCCTGCTGAGTCCGGCTCTGGAGCAGGCCGAGTGGAGCTGCCTGAGGCTGGTCTACCAGATCACCGGCTCGGGGAGCCTGGAGGTCAGCCAGCGCACGGAGGGAAAGAGCTTTGACAGGCCGCTGTGGAGCAGCCAGGAGCCCTCTGACAGCTGGGTCATCTCAAGCATGGATCTGCAAGGCAATACTGAGCCTTATAGGGTAAGACACTTTTTAAAATAGTGTCTAATCTTTGTTTAAAAAGGGGACTAGCTTCAAATACCTGGTCCCTGGAGGTTGTTTCATTTACCTCTTAATGACATATGTATAACAGCAGTTTGGAGCATTTAAGTGTTTATACAGTGGGTAAGAAGTATTCAGATCCTTTACTTAAGTAAAAGTACTAATACCACACTTTAAAAATACTCTGATACAACTAAAAGTGCTGCATTGAAAATGTTACTTAAGAAAAAGTATGCAGGTATCATCAGGAAAATGTACTTAAAGTATTAAGAGTAAAAGTACTCCTTGCAGAAAAATCCTCACATTTTAGAAACAGTTAATTTATACTAAAACATTGTATTTATGTTATTAACATAAAATTAAAATTTCCTTTAAAGCAAACAGCATACAGACAATTTTACTATCCTAAGGGCCTTAGCAGTGGCAGTAAAGGCCAAATTATGCTTCTGAGTAAAATCTACGTCGTGGGTACGTACGTAGGTATGTGGAGATACCTACTCTACGTTGGACCCTATGTAGCCTGGTGTGCCCCTCTCGAAAAATGTAACTACACGTCGTGGCGACGCACGTTTCTCGGCCGTGGCTTGGTAGCGTTGCATTTCCCCCTACTCGTCTCCTGGTTCTCCTTCTCCATAAACAACATCAAATCAAGGAGAGGGTCAACTTCTCCTGCTACAGATTTTCGATCCTGGTCAGAAAGCAAAGGGGAGACACTTTGTTTCTCCGTCTACGCCTCCAGAGTCGGTACTCACTCCGAAGCTAATCACCGTCACTCTCTCACTCACTCTACCACACACTCCCCCCACACACACACATGCCGGCCTTGCTATTCTCTCAAAGAGATCGACGCACACACCAACGCACAAGTCTAAACCTAAGGCCACTTACGTAAGTGACGGCAAAAGCTCTGCGTGGAGCCTCCGCAGAACCATAAATCAGACTTAAGAGTGTTATGTTTGTGCAGGCAAGGTCACTCCGTATCCAACATGTAAAGTGTTTATCCTCTGAGGAGCTTGAATATGCTCATTCAATTTCACAACTAACCGCCCGTTAGATTTTGATGCCTATACTGTGCAAATGGAAATTTTGGACTGATGGTGGTGAACAGAAAAAGGTCCCAAAAAACATCAATCATGTTCATCATATGGGGACCATGAATATTAACAGAAAGCTTCATGTACATTTAACCTTCAGTTTTGGAGACGAATGTGGAAGTGAACTCACTATATCACTAATAGTCTGGAATCATGAAAAACACCTAACAATAACACTAAAGCACATAATTTGTGATGGGATTACTTATGTTGAAAACTTCTCAAGTAACAGTTTAAACAAATCAAAGTGACACTTATATACAGCTTTATACATGTTAGGGGCCACTGTTATGAAACAAAAATCTGAGATTTAAAGATACGTTAACGATAAGTTTTTGAGAAGGTCAAATCATTTTTAGAATAAAGTTGTAAAGTCGTAATAATATACTGTACAAAATAATATTTCAAAATAAAGTTGTAACTTGTAGTAATATTATGAGCGTAAAGTCATAATTTTACAAGGAAGCCTTCTGAACTTCAGTGATGGTCTTCAAAGTAGAACCAATCATGTCTTCATCAGAAAACTTTGTCGCAGACGGCTTTATGAGAGAAATAAGGTCCAAAGCTGAAGCTGAAATGAAAATGAAATTCTCCAGATTGGGTCGTGAGCAACATCACTGTAGGCTCCTCTGCAATTCTGACTTTCCTAAAAAGAAGAGCTACAATACAATACAACAAAAATATACTTTAATACATAATTATATACAGTATGTTTGTTTTTTTTACACAGTAACTGCAGATTTTCATTCCCTCATTATTTAAAGAAACAGTGGAGGTGCAGAAAACAACGTACCATCATCTGCATACACAGTTTTGTGTGTCCTCCGTTTCGCCTTGCATGCTACATACCCACTAAGGGTGGGAAAAAAATAAAAAATATAAATATTTTTTATTTATTTGTTTTTACCTTTACCTTAATGTTTTCTATTTATACCATACCTCCTAAAGCAACTACATCATATCCATTTCCTGCAAAACAGACCAAAAGCAGAAAATGCAGAAAATTCATGTTATGTACTTGTTTGCAAACCAAATAAATGTCAGATTCACTGACCAACATGTGATGTGCATTCTTCTTAGAAAACAATGAGTTTAGAAATTTCTCGTGATATATTGTCCCTAGAAGTGTATTAATCAACTTTCGTTTTTGTTGAAGAAGGAAAAAGAAAATCACAACATTTCATGCTGTTGTTAAAAGGAAGACATATTTTGATATTTCACATGCAGGCCCAATTTGAGACCAGCATGAAGTGTGTGGAGAAACACACACACACCTACACCCACACACATTATTTAAACACTGTGTGGGAAAAGTACCGCACATGTTTATATTATATGCAGAGGTAGAGCTGATGCTGACAGGGTCATGACCTACATAATGGTAAGTTGGGTCTGTGCTTTAGCTGGGCCCCTCAGTGCATAAACCTATTGCAGTTCAGACCTAGGGGAAAAAAATGAGTGTCAGAGGTTTTAGCTGCACACTGACTGATAACATGTTATGCTCTTTACTCTCACTAAACACTAGCCCACCAACGTTTTCTCATTCTCAAAAATGGCCGTTACAAAAATTACCATATGCTGTTGTTTTTGGTTAAAATGGATTTAATCACTTCATTTTTTCCCATTTAGAGAAAAATTCAGTTTGAAAAAACAAAGAATTAGAAGAAAAGCTCACATCTGTGGGTTTGGAGTTGGAGTCAGGATGTGGTTAGCTTGGCTCATCTCTCCAAAGGAATAATTGCAAAGAAATACTGACATAGTATTATGTCATAGTATTATTATGTACACTCCCCCTAAAACATTTCTGTTGATGTAGGAATCAAACAAACCCGAATTAGCATGTTAATTAGCAAGCCAGGCTGGCTGATTCTCACTGTTTCCAGCCTTTATGCTAATTAAGCTACGCTAACCCCGTCCGGACCATAGAGTGTATAAAAAGATAATTTTTTTTAAATTTATAGAGTCATTGGTCCGGACTGGTCTTGCACTGTAACTACACTGCTAGAGCCCGAACGCACAGCCATAAGAGTGATATAAATATTTCCATCTAACTCTTAGAAAGAAAGAAAAGAAGTGTTCCCCAAGTTTCCCAAAATGTTACAATGTTAACTATTCAGCTAGGGACATTGTTCACATATTTGTAGCGCAACAGAGCTTTTTAGCCTGTTTTAGCTCATAGTTTAGTTTTTTATGGACATTTTACTGTGGTAGTTCAGTCTCAATGCTCTCATTAGCCCAGTTTCCAGCAGCATGTGAGACTAGGTGGACGCTAACACAACTCCGAATGAATGCTAACCTTGCTCTGTGTCTGCTGGATGTTGTAATGGACAACTATTGGCCAACACATAAGAAGTTTAGTGTTGAGCCACAACGTTTAACCTACGTAATATAAAAAACATGCCATTCATTCATTTCAATAAGTAGCCTATAAACACACACACACACACACACACACACACACACACACACACAAGCCCTGACCTCATGCTTTAACAAGTGTGTTTCTTCTCCGTCTTCCTGTGAGGCGTTTCTCCCTCTGGAAGTCATTTCCCAAAAAAACCTGCTGCTCATGAGCTTAAAAAGTAAATTAGATTGCTGTGCGTTTCATGAGTTCACTCTCTCTGACCTTCCATACGTCCGCTTGCCTTCTATGATGTCATTCCCGTGTCACTCCACATCAGGGTTGCAGGGGTATCACTGAACATGTGTTGTTGATTAGGTTGTCATCGAAGGTAAACCTGGACGCAGCGCTGGGAGCAGCGTGGCCATCTTTGAGATCCACATCATCCCTGGATACTGCCTGGGTCGGTGACTTCACACACACAGTACAGCACTCACACATCTTTCTTAAAGCAAAAAGACAAAAATAATCAACATATGCACGTCACTTTGGATAAAGGCCATGTGTGCTATGTTCTTTTAACTCACATGGACATATTTGGTAAGTTAAAAGCCTTTTGCACCAATGACGGGTCCATTTCTCATTTGTCTCTGTCTAGATTGTGATTTTGAGGAGTCTCACCTTTGTGGATACAGTAATCAGTGGAACGCCAATGTAAACTGGTATGTGGGAGGAGGCGGGACCCAGATCCTTCACAACAACATACCCAATGACCACACGTACAACAACAGGACAGGTGAGCATTATTCATACAAAGTTTTTAATTTCAATCAGACGTGACAACATTTACTCTCCACTTTAAAAGACAAGCCTTGGC
This sequence comes from Perca fluviatilis, assembly GCF_010015445.1. Lineage (NCBI taxonomy): Eukaryota > Metazoa > Chordata > Actinopteri > Perciformes > Percidae > Perca > Perca fluviatilis. The sequence continues at coordinate 8,546,522 of NC_053128.1, forward strand.
GTTACTCCATATTTTTTGTATTGTAAAACCAAAACTAACAATGAATTGTCTCTCAATACTTCCCGACTTCTCTAACATGTCTGTGGCACTCAGCCCAAAGCCCATTCCTTTTTACTAAAGATGGACATCTGTAATAGCGCGTCACAAATAAATAGTATCATTTTGTAGTACAGGCTCAGTAATTTCCACTGTAGTTCCTATCAAATGTTATGTATTATGTGTTTTTGAACAACAATTGAGTTTTATGGCACAGATGAAACAGATATAACAGGCTTTGATACACACACGATATTTGTTAGTTCATTGTGGGTTTCGGTATTTCATGGGATTTGATGTCAGACCCATAGAATATCAGCCTTATCTTTCCATTGTTGAAATCAGGGGATGTGGCAACCTCATGTAAAAATAAAAGCCCCAGATGGAAACAAATGAGCTTTCTGCGTGGCTCAGACTTGAAACACGTGGCAAACATAATTTAAAATGTTCTCAGTAGGTTTTAGTTTTTAACTTCAGACTTGTAAACATTTAAACTTGCTTCAAAAGAACAATGTTTGACACCCCTTTTTATCCAGGACGGTTCCCAGATATTTTTAATGCAGTAACAGGCTCGCCTTTAATGATAGCAGGAGCAAACCAAGTAGGCCACCTGCACCTGCAAAAATCTGCGAACATCTGTTATGTCTTCATTTGACTATATTTAAACGTGAAACTAGGACCGGCTTCAGATTAAAATAAAGTTACTCAAATGTTGTTGAAACAATGGTTATATAACCTAAACCAGTTGTTCCCAAACTGGGGTCCGGGGACCCCCAAAGGTCCTTGAGGACTGGGTTCCCCAGCAAAAAGGGGAATCATTATTTTTCATTAGATTTCCATCCAAAAGTAACACAATGGCAGAATGTCATGGGTTTCATACACTTTCAATAATAAAACATCTAAAAGAAAAAGTTCTATTAGGTAAGGGACCCTGGAACAAAATTAAATGGGGGTCAGTGGTCTTATTTGTGTTAATTTAGGGGTCCTTGACATGAAAAAGTTTAGGAACCACTGACCTAGACATCTAACTTTTAACCAAATTTTGCTAAATTTTGATGCAGATGCCCGGCAAATCACCAAATCAATGCTACATACATCAAACCCTCAAGTCCCGAGTCATGGTCCCTGAGGGGACGCTGTATTCTACAACCTGACTCCTATTTAAACTCCCTCGCAGGTCACTTGATGTACGTGGACTCTGTCTACACCAAGACTTTCAAAGAAGTGGCCAAACTAGTGTCTCCCATGACAACAGTGCCGATGTCCGGCTGCCTGAGTTTTCAGTACCAGCGCAGCGCGGAGAGAGGGAGCCTGTTCTCTGTTTTCACCAAGGACCGATTGGGTCAGTACCAGGAGCTGTGGAGGGCGGGGGCAGAAAACCAGAGCAATTGGCGTGGGACGCTCGAAGAATGGATACCTGTGCAGGTGGACCTGAAGGCACCGTACTCTGTACAGGTCAGTATGAACATGTCATGTCAGCTTTATGTACTTTTAATCTCTAGGTGCTGGCTTTTACATATACAAATATTTTAATATTGAGACTATGTAACTTTTGAAGGAAGAAATAACACCTAATCCTCTTACAAGATCATTGGAACCCACACTGATTTTCAAAATGCCACTCAAAATATTACTGGTATAATAAAACACGAGAACGCAGATTTGTCTGGTTGCCAGGCTACAATTGACCATGATCATGATCTATTTCTTGCCTTACACAGTGGTTCCCAAAGCGGGGTCCGGGGACCCCTACTGGTCCTTGAAGGGGTTCGGTTCCAGGGGGTTCTCAGTACAATATTCCATCAATAAGTAACACAATGACAGACAGACTGCTGATGGTTACACTTCCTGTAATAAAACATATAAAAGCAAAACTCCTATCAAATGAGGGCCCCTGGGATGAAATCTGTATTTACTCCTGATTTACAGTATGTGGTGGCGTATAATCTCTTTTTTTGGCCTTTGTAGGCAGTAACACAGTTTTACTGGACGACCTGTGGCTTTGAACTCACCTACTTCAGCTTGTGCAAAATGAATAAAGAATTGCTGCATAAAAAATTGTAACTACCCCTGGTGTAGTCTATGTGATCAAAGGTATGGGATTTCCATATACCCACTTAAAAATGCGCAATGACATGCAACAATATACTTTCCATTATAATTGATACATTTTTTGTGTATTTCCACCGTAAATTGGTGCAAAAATGTGTATCAGAATACAGGAAATGAAGTCTATTTTCCTGGGGGAGGACACCCAGATCCCCCACTGTGACATGCCCCCCCCCAAAAGGCCCATCCTGGCCAATATATGTAGGCCCATATATAGACAGTACAGTGTACCCACTACAATACATTAGACTACACCACTGGTACCTACATTGTACATACTTCTGTGTGTGGGGGTCTACATCTGTGTTTTTGCCTTTGTTTATGAGTGTCTGTCTCCATGTGTCTGTCTGCCTCTTCAGGTGGTCTTTGAAGTGTCCTTTAACAGTCCGAGAGGCGGACGTGTTGCAATCGATGATATTTCCTTTTCTCCAGAGTTTTGCAGCACAGACACTGGTGAGTCACAGCCACAGTCACTCACTGTTAATTCTAAACAGGCTCATTTTAACGTCACCTTTACAACGGTTATATTTCTGATTTAATGCTTTCTGGGTGAACATCCAAAATATTACCATTTTAGGATTTTTAAAAGGTCAAATAGCTTAAAGCACCTTACAGATAAAACCGTACAGGGTTCATGTGTCATGTGTGTGATAAAAATGTCAAGTTCTCCCTAAGGGTGGTAGAGTAAGGACCGTGGGGTCAACCAAAAGGTTTCATTCCTAAGCATGAATATGCTCCTTTCGTTTCATTGCATTGTGTTTTTAATTAAATTAAATTTGCCTTTGAAAAATTGTATCCGATTGTGGCACTAAAAATGTAAGAATCGTCCTGTGGGGATCCATAACACATGTCACATGAATCTTGCTGTCACAATAGTGTTCATCCAACAACATCAACCCACTGATTCCATACATTTGTTCCACAGAGCCGACCTTTGACCCCTCCATCGCCAACTGTGACTTTGAGTCCGGTTTCTGCCGCTACATCCAGGACCAGGTGATGTTGTCGTCGTGGAGGAGAGTGTCTGTGACGCCCAACATATTTAGGAACGGGGACCACACCACAGGGGCAGGTGGGCTTAAACAACTCATAATGGATTTTAGAACCGATTTTACAAATTACATGTGTTGGGGAGTACTACTGCATATGTGAGTCAGCGTTGGTTGGGGCTGAAGTCATAAAATAAAATGAATCTGGAGGTTTAGAGTTAGTAGGACATGAGCTTACCAGACCTCTGTAGCTCGCTCCTCGTCTCTGCTTGAGAATCGCAGCTCAAGGCTACATTAGCCGCTACTTGCATAACACCAGTGGTGCAAGAAGTATCCACAGCCTTTACATAAAGCTTTAGTGCGTAACTTTTTTATATTAATGAACGTCTGTTGCATTCAAGCCATTACCAAATGAGTTGTTCAGAAGATTGTGTGGCGACTTTTGTGGCACAAACTCAAGTGAAGATAATGACCTCTTCTGAAGAGTCCATCATGTTTTTTTTAATCCTCCTTGTCCTCCTTGGCTACTAGCAACTGCGTGTTTGCAACTTAGAATTCCTTCATGGGGGCGGCAGGAACTACACACTATAGCTTTAAGTAAAAGTATTAAGACTACACTGTAAACATACTGTACATTATGTTACAAGTAAAAGTCCTGCATTGAAAATGTTACTTAAAGCTTAACTCTCACCAAAATGCAACCTAGGGTCTTTTTGTGAATGTACCCGAGTCAAACTGTTGTTTAAAAGCATAATTAGGACGGAAACGCCACTTTTAAAGGAACACGCCAACTTATTGGGACTTTAGCTTATTCACTGTAACCCCCAGAGTTAGACAAGTCCATACATACCCTTCTCATCTCCGTGCATGCTGTAAGGCTGTCTGACGGCTCCAGCATTAGCTTAGCCTAGCACAGAACGTGCAGGTGAATGGTTCCAGTAATCCTACTGCTCCGAATTGTGACAAAAGTGACAAAATAACGCCAACATGTTCCTATTTCCATGTTGTGAGTCACAGCATGTACAAATAACAACGTAACATGACACACAGCCGTCTTCTAACCGTAAACAAACCGTTCTCAGACAGGCTTGCTGCGAGCATATCACTCCGCCCAAGTACTATATTCTTCCACCTGAGTGTCAATATAGACTAGGCTAGCGAATGGGCCTACCTGTCATCTCGTTGGCTCGGTGCTGCTCCGCTCCGTCAGCCGACCAACGGTGCTGATTATTGTCAGTACTCCATTGACAGTTCATTTGTAGACATTGGAAGAGGTGGAGAATAACATCAACACGACTTGATGGGAGAAAACTCATCTCTTACAGCTGTCCCAATCTCCGCCTTTGTAAACTCCCAGCTGCTTTGCGAGCAGGTAACCCACACCCACCTATCCTGGCAGTGGGCAGAACAGCCAATAGAAAGATTGTGCTGTGACAGTAATGAATGTACCAGGTTTTGATAAGTAAGAAAAATGTGTGGGAAAAAAGACCATATCTCTGGTTCTGCTGCATTCATTTTAACCTTTTTTTAACTGTCCGTTGTCTTAGTGTTAAAGGAGTGCACTGCTAAATCAGTGGACTACTCCTTTAACCAATAGTTAAAGCCTTTTAGCCTTATTTAGCTTATTGTTTTGGCACATTTCCTCTCTGGTTCAGTGCAGTAAATGTTGCCACAACAAGCAGATGCTTTTATATGTCATATTGCTAATAAGTTAGCGAATACAACTTTATAAGCCAGTGATTTGGTGGTGGCTTTGTATCTGTCTGTTTGTTAAAAAAAAAAATTTCTGACCCCTTGTGGCCAAAAATCAAATTCACGCAGCTTTAAAAACAGTTAAACCTCTGGACGACGATGTGGTGAAACAAAGCTGGATTTGAGGCTGAAAAATTGTTGAAAACTGTTGAAGTCAAGATCAATAACAGGTGCGAGTAAAGATGGGAACATTTATTGCAAGCAGATTCACGGGAAGAGACAGTTTCGCAAGAAAATAAAGGCCATCTTCTCTTTCCAGGATATTTCCTGTTGGCTCACTCCCGGCTGAGCCCACGCTTTGGTTACGTTAGCCGCCTGATGGGTCCCACTCTGCCTGGGAACACAAAGTACTGCCTGAGATTCTACTTCTCCCTGAGGGGTGAGTGTCACCCGAACAATCTCCCCGGATGGAAGGATGTTCGCCAAGACTTCCTCTGTGTTGGTGTTTGAGTCAATGTGCAAATCCTGGGCTGTGATTTATTTTACTGACTCACCAACCAGAAATAACTTTGGCAACTGCAGGTTACAACCAGACGGACCAGGCTCTCGCTGTGCATCTGCAGCACGGCAGCGTCCAGGAGAAGATCTGGACTCAGGGGGAGAAGTCCAGGGGGATCTGGATCACCACGGACATCACCTTCCAAACATCCCAGCCTGCCAGGGTCAGAGGAGGGGAAGCGGAAATATACCATCAGTCAGCATACCATCAGTCAGAATACCATCAGTCAGCATACCATCAGTCAGAATAACATCTGTCAGAATAACATCTGTCAGAATAACATCTGTCAGAATAACATCTGTCAGATAGAAGGACAAACTAAACAGCTGCAATAACAGAGAAAGAAACAAATTACTAGTAGATTAATAAAAAGCTTCACTGTCTGTTCTGTTGTTGGAGCCTCTAAAGGCCTGATCTGTGATTTACGAAACTGCTGTTGTTAGAGGACACAGTATCATCATCATGAGTTCATGTGCATGATAAGAATAAATTCCTCCAGATGCCAAAGTGCTCAAAGGCTTTCTCCACGCACGCACTCACTCACTCACTCCCCCGCTCACTCACTCACTCGGCGGCGGTTGTATTTTCTCTGGTGGTGAGGCTGCTGAAGCTCTGCTCACTGGCTCCCTTTGCTGTTCAGGTGGTTTTCGTCAGCACCTGCAGGAGCTTCTACGACTGCGGCTCCGTGGCCCTGGACGACATCAGTGTGAGCCTCGGAGACTGTGAGCTGACAGCAGGTAGAGTAAAATCGGCAACAACAAAAAATAAGAGAGCTCATAAGAACTCTATCTACACCAATCCTCATCTAAATGTGTTATGTGTTTCAAATGTTTGAGTTGCATCAACACACACAAAACAATAGACAACCATACGGTTAAGCTGATGGCAGCCATGACTTATAGAGGGAAACTCAATCCAGTCTGGGAGTCGAGGCTGGATTATTAACCGGGCAACACTGGCATTGCATGACTGGTAGGGGCCCCAAAAGCTTGTCAGCGGGTTTTGAGAATTTCATCATATCCTACTTTGTTGGGGAATGTGTGGCACTAAAGTAAGGTAAAGTCAATTCAAATCAATTATGCAGACTAGTTTTACAGAAATATTTTTGACACCTTAATTGTAGTGTTAAAATCGAAAGGGCAGCAGGAGGATGGGTTAGTAGGGCCCCACAAGTTTTTCTGGGGATTTTCTGCAGATTTTACAAAGATTTTAAACAAATTTAAAATAAATAAATAAACCTTGAATATCAACACATCTCCACCCCAAGCAGAAAAACAGTCTGCTAAAATATACAGATTTTAATTCTATATCACCGCTGAAAACTGTTTAAAAAAAAAAAAAAATCTGCAGATTCCTTTTGGATCTGCAAAAAATCTGCAGATTCCTTTTGGGTCTGCTAATAAAGGAGAATCTACGATGAAGGAATCAATGGCCAGCCCAAACTCTCTTTGTGGACCTAAGCAGATTTTGCCACATTTTTTTCAATTGCCCTATTAGCTTGTTTGGGACCCCAGCAGTACAAAAACAGATATTTGATGTTCAAATAAAAAATAGAGTCAGATTAAGGTCTAATTTGGAGTCAGTCAAGAGAGAAGCAGCCAGTTGATAGCCGTGTTCCAACACTGACTGTCAAACTCAAAGTGTCATTCATGTTCCTGTTGCAGGTCTGTTGTCGCCGTCTCTGCCAGGAAACTGTAACTTTGAAGCGGGCCTGTGCGGCTACACTCAGGACAGGCAGAGTGATGGCGCTGACTGGGAGTGGAGGAGAGGACCCACCCCGACCTCGTACACCGGGCCAAGAGGAGACCACACCACAGGACTCGGTGAGGGTCCCCTGCTTAAACCCTTCTTCCAAGTACACAATACATGCTTGTAGTGCACACAGTACGCAACACATTCTCATGAACGGGTTCGTATGATAGACAGTTAAGTTTAGCGGTCTTTACAGTTAAATTTAGCCGACAAAAGGTGCCTGGGAGCTGGGTACAGGGTACCGTGAGGTGAAGCTCCTTTCAGAGACCGTTGCAGTTGAGTTTAGCTGACAAAAGGTGACCGTCCTACCGGGATGACGGTTAAGTTTAGGCACCAAAACGACTAGTTAAGATTAGAAAAAATATCGTGGCTTGGATTAAAACACGGGTCTCCTTAAAGCTATAATGCGTGACTATTTTTTATTAATGAACATCCATTACATTTAAAGGTCCCATGGCATGAAAATTTCACTTTATGAGGTTTTTAACATTAATATGCGTTCCCCCAGCCTGCCTATGGTCCCCCAGTGGCTAGAAATGGTGATAGGTGTAAACCGAGCCCTGGGTATCCTGCTCTGCCTTTGAGAAAATGAAAGCTCAGATGGGCCAATCTGGAATCTTCTCTTTATGAGGTCATAAGGAGCAAGGTTACCTCCCCTTTCTCTGCTTTGCCCGCCCAGAGAATTTGGCCCACCCATGAGAGAGAGACATCATGGCTTTCAAACGAGCAAAGTTTTTCAAACGAGCAAAGGGGGTGTGGTCAAGGCCACACCCCCACCCTCCACCTTGCCCCCCCCCTCTCCTCCAATAGCTACAGACACAAAAATGGCACATCCTAAGGAAAGCTCATTGTGGGACTGGCTCTAGTGGCTGTAATTCTGCACCAAGGCTGAATTTCAGAAAAAGAGACTTCAGATACAGTATTATTATGTGTCTGAAGCTATTGAGGAGGAGAGAGGGGGGTCCGGGCAAGGTGGAGGGTGGGTGTGTGGCCTTGACCAACTGCCACTTTGCTCGTTTGAAAGCCAGGCTGGAGGAACGCATATTAATGTTAAAAAACCTCATAAAGTGAAATTTTCATGCCATGGGACCTTTAAGTATTACTCCAAGGACACAAACACGCATTTCCTGGGTAAAAGCCTTGTGTTTTCCCCTTTACTTCTCCCGAGACATGAACTCCGCTCCCCCGGCTTGAAAGCAATGGGTTTTATGACCCACCCATCCACCCCGATCTCCTCCCTAAGCAGACCTGAGCCGACTAACAGCAGCAGTCAGTGTGGTGCGTACAGCAATAAATCCGTGAAATACATACGAATTACAGTGCATTACTTTTCATAGCTATATGTATGAATGGTTCATGAGAACAGCCAGAAGAGATAGAAAAGGTTTCCTTTTTCTTCTGTTAAATATACAAAAACATGACATGAGCAAAAGTCTGCGTTTTGAATGTCCACAGATGTAATAGACAGACCCTTTAACTTTTGATTGACAGGATACTACCTGTACATGGAGGCATCGCCCATGCTGCCTGGGCAGAGGGTCCGGCTGCTGTCTCGCCCCCTGAGGGGCTCCAGGGGGCCTCAGTGTCTGCGCTTCTTCTACCACATGTACGGCTCCGGCACGGGTCAGCTCAGCGTTCACCTCCACAGGGACGGAGAGGACGCGTTGCTGTGGCAACTGAGCGGCGAGCAGAGCATCACCTGGCTGAGGGCCACAGTGGAGTACCAGAGCGACAGCCAGCATCAGGCAAGAGGGCAACAAAACCTCTCCTGACTGTTCTATATGCTGGACATGGGGGTGGGGGGACACACACTTACGGGAAGACAATCATGGCAGCTGGCTTACACACTTTACAAAGTATTTTTGACTAGTTCCATTTGATGCTACTTTACACTTCTTCTCCACCACGTCTCAGAGGGAAATATTGTACTTTATAATCCACTACATTTATCTGACAGGTAAAGTTAATTCAACGTCAACGGTACTGTGACATCTCAAATTTCCCACAAATGTCCTATAGGATAAAATGATGAAGTGTTGACATTTTATACCTAAAAGCTCAAAAGGTCAACTTCACTGTAACATCATAATGTTCCTGAAAAAAAGGGCTATTATTTAACGCCATAACTCAGGAACGGGAGAGGAGACATTTGGTCAGATACTAGTCTCACATTGCCAGACCTATCTCCACAAGGCTGCGGAGGAAGGTCTGGCAACAGGAGCATACACTCCTGGATAGGAGAAAAAAAAACGGTCAGGGGCTGTTTGCGTTTCTTTAAACCAATCACAATCGCCTTGGGCTATGCTCCGGACATATATATACATATATATATACACATATATACATACATATACACATATATACATATATACACATATACATATACATATATATATATACATATATATATATACACATACACACACACACACACACACACACACACACACACATATATGTTTTTTTTTTTTTTAATCTTTACAATCATTCCCCGAACGAACCAAGCTGGCCTGCCTTATTGCACGACCCAAATTTTTGTCAAAACTTGCCATTTTCAGCGTGTAACGTTGTCCAGAGGTTACAGTTAATGTTTCCTCAAAAATCAATACAACAAACGGAGTCCTGAGGACAGCAGGCAAAACAGTTCCAAAACATTGAAGAAGCCAAAAGACCAGGAATAACAAAAACAGGACCACCGAGACAAAGGGGTAGACTCCACACACTTACACAATACAATACAATGATACAATGACAACAGACAAAGACAACACGGAGACTAAATACACAAGGTAACGGGGTGAAACAAGGGACCGGTGAAACACATCAGGGTGCGGCAGACAATCACAAAGGCGGGAAAACACAAGGCAGGAAGTAAAAGAAGACATGACATGGGAGAAAAACAGACTACAAAATAAAACAGGAAACTGAAACATACACAACCATGACCGACTGGTTAGCGGAGGCAGACAACCGCAAGGCGGTATTTTGAATTTAAGTAGGACTTTTACGTGTAATGGCATATTATTACATAGTTTTATTAGTACACGTATGCCTACTGAAGGATCGGAGTGCTTCTTCGCTCACAGTGAGAAACTGATTGAGCGAATGTTTCTCTCCTTGTGTCTCTGTTCCAGATTGTGTTCGCGGCGACCAGAGGTTCATCAGTAAGGAGCGACATCGCCATCGATGACGTTATCTTGGAAGGCGGACCTTGCCCAGGTGAACAATTTTTTTTTTATAAAATATTTAAGATATTTGTTGTAAAGATTAACCAATACTCGAAACATGCACAGGGATTTTTGACAATCCACATGGTCCAAATCATTTAACTATTGAGCCACCACAACACGGACAATCTTTTAGACCAGTGGCTCTCAAACTTTTTTAAACAATGTACCCCTTTTGAATTGTTTCTTTAAGCCAAGTACCCCCTGACCAGCGCCAACCATTTTTGGTAGAAAAAAAAGTTTATATAAAGAGGAACAGTACAGCGCCGCCTTGTAACTGAAAAAAAAATCATTTAAATGCTAATGAAAAGGAGACAAAAACTTGTAAAACGTAGGACAGTAGAGGGAAGGAAGGCAATAATAGTTCCAAAGAAGGCGACACAAAAAAATAATAAGTTTACATAAAGAGGAACAATGTTCTGGACAACAGCCTTGTAACTATTAACATTTTGTTAAATATCTCACATACCCCCTGCAGTCCTCCAAAGTACCCCTAAGGGTACACGTACCCCCATTTGAGAAACACTGTTTTAGACAACAGGAGACTTTACTTTCTGTGGCCTACTCCGAAACAACTCCCAGAATGCCTTTTTTTCCCCCCCGAGACTCGCGTTCCACTCTCCACACAGCTGTCTATGGACGGAAAGTCACCACGTGAGATCGATAATGTTGTCAGAACCTTTAATTGCCATCTGAGCCTGTCGGTAGCAACAACAAAAAATATCATTTTTAGTGGACAATTGCCCCATTAGGTTACATTGCAGCTGGGTTCGCACCGGACCGTCAATGCGCTCTCGCTCAATACTGAAGATTTTTGGTCACATCAGTCTATTAGACACAAATGCATGGAGAAATGGGGTACAGGTTGAAAAAACAAACACTAAATTACCCTTTAAGGTATGTAGCAGCTTCCTGATTTCTTTCTGATTCCCCCGCAGAACTGGAGATCAAGGCCACCGTGGGAACCTCCAATGAGATAGAGTAGAAGGCAAGAGGAAATCCGCTGCGTAGGATGCTTGAACGCCGTTTGTTTTTGCACGTTGCAGACTCCTGACTCCTGCACGTCGACCTGAACACGTCGGATTGTGGGCGAAAGTGGTCATGTAGTCCTGTTTTGACGGAGCAACACATATCAGTTGTGTCATAGTCGGCATTTCTCTCAGCACCGTAGCAATAGAGAGAGTGTTTAACTGTGTTATTCTTCACATCTATATGCATTAGATTAATGCTCATTGCCTCAAATAAAGCTTGAAGGTTATTCGCCATTATCTCTGATTTTCTTTTCATCTGGAACTGCCGAATTGAATACTTGATGGCTTAGCGTGATCTGCCAATTAATCAGGACTGACTGATGTCATCCTTATGCTATCATTACGGTAACTCGGGTATAGCCTGGTTGAGCTCTCGGTTACAACTGAGAGTGGGTCTGAGGAAGCTTCATTCACAGCCCATTTCCAAAAGGGGCGTCACCAACGGCTCAAATGCCCTTGGGCGCAATTGGATAGTCCTTCAACCAATCAGAGCAGTGAAGGAGATGACGTATGCAGAGCGACGGAAAAACATCTCAACCAGCGAGCATGTTGCGCTATCGTCATCGTGTGAAGCCCGCCCCAACGGTTGTGATTGGTGCCTTGATTTGGTGGAGGTAGGGTGTCGCCCCGAAAAGCGTTAATGCATAAGTCCAATATCATTCGGACTGCTACTGAAAGGTCTGTCTCATTTTAGTTTTTAAGTATTGTGACAACCAAAAGGCACCTTCTTTGTGAAAATGACAACAAAAATAGTTTAATACTGATTGTTTGGAGCAGAAAAAATAAATAAAAATCAGAGCACTTCTGCACACACACAAACAAATACAAAAACAACATGCAGCTGACACGAAGATAAAACCAATATATTCAGATTTATTTAACCCACATACATAAACTGTACATTTCAATGAAAAAGGGGACTGAGGGCAGAACCAGTAAAGTTTCATTTGGTCCGACAGACGGTCGTCACATGATACACGTCCCGTCGTTCAGGTATTTCATGGACTCCATCTGCTGCGTCATTGCCAGAACTTCCTGAAACCCGGTGCTGAGTCCAGACATGTGCTGGAAGTACGCCTCCTTCTCCACCTGCACCGACAGGTTATTCACACCGGCGTCTTTCAAAACGGCCGTCACCTACCAATCACGGGGAACCACACAGACACAGACCAATCCCAACGGTCAATTAACCGTAACTCAAAACTGAAGAAAAAAAAATGATTAGCATTTATTTTTTTTACAGCTAATTAAACAAATACCCAATATTCTTAACATTACAAATACACAACTGAAAAAAAAAAAAGTGAAATAATGTTTAAAACACAGAAAAAAAATAAAAATACAATAATGCTAATAATTCAAATGCAAATCATGGACGTGTGTGTGTGTGTGTGTGTCTGTGTGTGTGTGTGTTACAATGATGACGCACCTTACTAGAGTGGCTCTACAATTTCACTGTACTTAAATGCAATGACAATAAAAAAAAAATTTGATTTCTAATTCTCATAGTAGTCGTCTCCATCCAACTCCAAAATGATTTATCCTCTAGGGAGCATTAGTAGAAATCACCTATCAGTGACTCTCCAATCACAAACACAGATCGTGGATCAAACTGCTGTTAGCGGTTACGATGAAGCGAAGCTAGAGCTGGGTACCGAACGTCGATACTTTTATGGTACCGGAAAAAATCCCCCAATCCTATGAGCATCGAAAAATTATTTATCTTTTGGTGCCAAATTTCGGTTCCAAAAGCGTCTGAGCGCATACTTATCTGTCGTCTCTGCATATTGACACCGAGCGGAGCTCCGACAAAGACAGACAGACAGACAGACAGACAGACGGAGTAAAGTGCAGTTTTGTTGAAGTGAACGGCGACGCTGATAAAGCGGTTTCAAGTGTGGTTACAGTTTTTCAAAACTTCACGTAGACAGCGTATGATATTAATCTATGGATATTAATGGCGAGCCGAAAGCGGTCGCTGTGCTGTTGACGTTACACTTCGTCTTAGACAAGCAAGGCACAGTGGTTTCTCTGCCCTGATGACTGACTGGCTGAGTGAGCAGTTTTACCAGAATTTTTTAATTTTGATAACGGTTTTGATTCACAATTAAGGTGGAAAATAAAAGCTTTGTGTTTAATGTATTTTTGTTGATGTTGAAATGGATTTTAAAACATATGGTATCGAAAAAAGTATCGTTAGCAACCGGCATTGAAACGGAGGTATCGAAACTGGCACCGGATCGAAAGATTTTGAACGATGCCCAGCCCTAAGCGAAGCCCTCAGATATGGGAGTCTGCAGTCAAACATCAGCACGACTCCCGATTCTACCGTTTTGTACCGACCTGCTGTATGATCCTCTGCTCCACCACGTCGGACATGATCTGGAGGTGGATGGTCCCTGCGATCATGTTGGCTGAGTGCCTCCAGAAATGAGGGTCTCTGTACGACAACACTCCTTCAATCTTCTCGATCTGGAATAACACCGGGAGAACTACTGAAACGTCTGCTGATGGGGTTAGAACATCTTACATCCAGGGAACTTTCTTTAAATCTTGATGCAAGTAGTACTTTGTTTCAATAGATGGCCATTTTTGGTTCAAAAAATGTACACTGAACACTTTAGTACTAGACCGCATCACTTTTTTGTTGGTTCTGCATCTCATCTAACAAAATGATATGAAATAGAAAACACATTTGCCCCAACGTTTGCATATTATTCCATAGTCTATATCGACGACGTTCCACTTCCGGGATTTTTTTTAGGTGGCGCCGGAAATTCCCGTGGATGTCCCTCTTTTTAGGCTGGATGTCCGTCACCTTCCGCTTCCTTTGTGTTGTAATTCTAACCTCCGGTGGATTTGTGAGGACTGTGGTTAACTGCTCCTCAGATCTCTGCAGGGTAAATCCAGACAGCTAGCTAGACTATCTGTCCAATCGGAGTTTTCTGTTGCACGACTAAAACAACTTTTGAACGTACACATGTTCCACCAAAACAAGTTCCTTCCCGAGGCTGTTTTGCAGAGACATTGTCACTGTGTCCGGTGCTTAGCACCGCCCATGACAATTGTGATTGGTTTAAAGAAATGCCAATAAACCAGAGCACGTTTTTCTCCCATCCCAGAATGCTGTGTGGACTAGCCGGACCCTCCGCCGTAACGCTGTGGAGGAAGGTCTGGCAAAGCATGACTAATTACTCCCTAACTATACGTAACCGTTAGTTTACGTTAGAAAAAAATCAATACACTTGAGTATCGCGATATTTTATTAAAAAATATTCATGTAAGACAGTGCTTCACATTTATGTTGTGTTTAAACCCCCTACCACTAGATGGCTATGCTGAGACGCACCACTAGTGTCCTTGCCTAACAGTGCCTAGCAGTGCCTGACTTTTTGCTAGAAGCTAACAATGTAGCTATGGCTGAACTTTGGCTACTTTAGCGTATCAACATTAGCTCACTAAGAACCTGGGAACCACAATCCCAAACTGGCAGTTTGATTTTCATTTTACTGAATTGTTTACCTAAAGTAAACTTCTCTGACTTTCATGAACATCATGTCTTTTTTTTAAATATTAGTTTTTCTAAAATGATACTTTTAAAAAATCCCAATATATCGCACAGTTTCGAAATACATTGCAAAATATTGAATCGTGAACCATGTATTGTGATACGCATCATCAGATTCTTGCCAATACACAGCCCTAACAACCACCATCTTTTTAGGAAAAGTGCAGTAACTTTGTCATGGTCATACCATAGACAGTATATAATGGACCAACAGACCCCGTTGCTCTGGACGGAGACCAGCGAAGGCTATTAGAAGCATTTTTCCGGTGATGGCCAGCTTTACCGTGCAGCCTCCAACTGAGAGAAACCGCGTAAATGTGACGTGAGCAACGTGTCTGAAAGTTGGAAGTCTTCTGGTAGCTGTGCCAAGAGAAATCTCAATCATTCCCAATCTTACAGAGAAGGAGAGTGTAGGTATATGTAAGGAGATAACATGGGCACAGGCTAATTATTGATAACTAAAATGCTAGTTAACATTAGTAATTAATCCCAAACAGCTCATGTCTAAACTGCCTGCAAGCTTATCCTGTACTATACGGTAATTCCTCTAATATGTGACACAATCGTTAGCCTATTTTTACAAAAACGTCTGCTACGGAGCCATAACGTGAGGTACAAGGTAATGGAGCCTTTTATACATTGTCGTGTTTCTTTAGAAATAAACAATGGACAAATAGAGTCTTTAAACACTTCAGATGTAAAGTTATTCACTGTCAAGTGGCGCCAAAATGAATGCTAGTCAGTGGAATGCTAACGGGAGGTGATGGCCAGGTAGCAACAAAATGGCGCCATAGGAGGTTCGAGTTCTGAAGCGAAGCTTACCCCCTTGGGTCATACGCGACTCCTCACCTTTTCCAGCGCACTGTTCAGGTCCTTCTCATTTTCCTGGGGAATTCGTAGAAGAAGAACCTCGCAGGCGTCCTTCAGCAGCGGGATGACGCTGAGAAAAATGAGCGTGGCGATGAAGAGCGAGCAAAGAGGGTCGGCAATCAACCAGCCGAACTGGCGGATGAGGATGGTGGAGATGATCACGCCGACGCTGCCCAACGTGTCAGCCAGGACGTGGAGGAAAACGCCTAGAAGGAGAAGAACGGGAGGTCATTTCATCTCGCCACAACATACTTTCCACACAAAGTTATTTTTGTCACGTAAAAAAAAAAAAACACCTCTCATGTTTGCGTTCATGCCTCCGCCCCCGGAGCCATGGGAGTGCCCATGTCCGCCATGCCCGTGCCCGCCGTGAGAGTGGCCGTGGCCCCCGTGGCTGTGTTCGCCGTGGGAGTGGCCGTGGTGCGAGTGGCCGTGGTCGCTTGACGAGCAGCTTTTGCCGCCGTGGGCGTGCGCGTGGCGTGACTGAAAGCGCAGATCCCCACCAGGTTGACCAGTAAGCCTCCGACAGACACCGGCTGCAAGACACAGTAAAAAACAACAACAATGAAAGGCCATTAATAACTGCCGGAATATCATCCCAAATATAGAAATATTGGGGATATCCTGAGTCAGTCTGAAAAATCTAAAGCTAATAATTACACATCTTGACTCTTAAATCCCCCCACCTCCCCCAGTCACTACACTTTGCATTAACCTACTGTACATCCTGGACTATACACCTGCCCATTACACATGCTATATACAGTAGGTTTTGTTCATTCTGCACTCAATCCATTCAGCCTTTCTTGTGTTTAACAGCTTTTTTGTATACATTTGTTTCTGTATTTAGGGTTTATTTAATGTTAATATTCAATGTGTTTGTTTGTTTATGTACGCACCTACCACCAAGGCAAATTCCTTGTAAGTACTTGACAATAAACCTTTATTTCTGATTCGGACATGCTTTAAGGTGCCGTAGGTAGGATTGTGAAGATCCAGGACTTAGTCAAAGAATTTGAACATCGACAACTTCTAAGCCCCTTACTGAAGCCCAAACGGTCTCCTACGCCCCTCCCCTCACAAGGGAGAACGAATGCATGTGCATCAGCAGTGATTAACACGCAGTTAGACAACCCCCATGGCCATGATTGGTGCATCTGAACAGGGAGCGGTGGATTTTTGGTGGTGCCAGAGGAGCCAGATTCTTTTTTAAATTACTTGCCTAATGTAGTTCTACTCTGCTAGGATCAGTTTCAGCAAATATGACAGGAAGTTAGTTTTATAAATCTGACCTACTGCATCTTTAAATCATCAACATCAGATTCCAAGCTTCCAATCTTTTACAGTCTGCTTACCAACTGTCATCTTTAAACAGACATTACCCACAAATGAAGGCAGCCGGCAAGGCGTGCATTTTCAGAATTTTACAGCTACAATGACTGTGGTGCAGGACTAGCATAATCAGTACATTCCAGGACATGCACATACTGTACATACATACTTATACTACTTACTAAAGTTACATCAACAGGTTGGAGCAAACGTTACACCGAGCCTGCCTTTACATTAAGTGGTAGATGCAGTTAACTCACAGTCAGCATGTCTGTGTTTATATTAGGAGGATCTAAAACCCGGGTCACTGACTCAACGAAGACAAAAAAAGCGATGACCATCAGGAACAGGCCATTGATGAATCCAGAGAGTATTTCGACACGACCATAGCTGCAACATAAAAAAAAAAAAAAACAAGAGTCCATTTTTAAAAATATCCAACTGAATTTTAAATGCTTTGAATGTTTCCAATATATCCCGCCAAAGCCTTTCCCCGTGTTCATGAGGACTTTTACCCGTAGGAGAAGATCCTGGTAGCTTTCCAGCGAGTCATGAGGGCAGCAAACAAGCCGAGGACTAAAGCCGAGCAGTCAAAGAGCATGTGGAAGCCGTCAGAGATCAGTCCCAGGCTGTTGGTCCAAACACCATAAAACAGCTCCACAAAGGTGAAAGCCTGAAACATGCAAGAGAGAGATGGATGAATGGATACATAGATAGATAGATAGATACTTTATTGATCCCCAAGGGGAAATTCAAGGGCAACAAACCTCACATTTACTCCAAATAACAAAAGACAATTTGAAGTCAAACCCAACTCTACACACCAATCCCAAGTTTGAAAAAGTCGGGAGTCGTAAATATTTTCTGAAAACAAAATGAATGAATTTGAAATATTTGACATCCATAGGTCTCAAAGTCGCCTCTGCACTCCCAGAAAGCTTTATTTTAGTGACATTTATTTTTGTAAGAAATGGTCACATTTATATATGTAAAGAAAACAAGGTCAGAAATATCAGCTTTTAAAAGAGCAACTCGTGTGTAATTGTAAAATGTTTTAACAATAGGACATGTTCTCCTTGTCCTCTGTAGCTACAGCTCTGGCTGCAAAGTTTCTTTGAGTCAGAAATATGCTTTTCCAACACAACTGTCACTAAGATGTTGTAGGAGAGCAGTTTGTGGAGAATATCCCTGCAATAGCTGTCGTATTTGGATTATCGATCTCTATTGGACAGTTGACATTAATATACTTCATAAACTCAGAACTGCAGTTTCTAACCCCCTATTTTCCACCGGGCGCGTCTACACTGCGTTCCGGAGGCACCGAGAGCAATCGCGGCCGTTCAAGTTGATGCTTGATATTTCACCAGCCGCGCCGTGGAGCGTCCCAGAAGTGTGCGTGAAGCGGCTCTCCGCTCCGCTAAAGATAGGGCGCCGGGTCTATTTTTCACGCGAGCCGCAGGCCGTTCGGACAGCCGGGCAGGAAGTCAAACAGCGAGAGTATCCAGTCAATTTACCAAGAGACACCCACCCAATATCTTCTCTACAACACCATGAACGACGAACAATGCCAGAAAAGAGAAGGCATTAGGGTTGCACGATATTGACAAAATGTGATATTGCGGTATTGATTATTTATTTAATTAATTTTGATATTTTTACACATATGTAAAATTACAAAAGTTATGGGAAAACACATCAAAATACATTCACAACAATATAGTTCACACTGAGACTTATGTACGGCTCCGTAGTGCAGCTGGACCACAGGTTGGTCGTGGATGAAAAATATTCAATATTTCAGACTCCAAACTCTCGTCTCATATAAACACTGTTTATAAAGATGCGGGATAGCTACCGGTGAGAAATGGATGTGGGATAGGACTACTTTTGGCCACTAAAAAGTTTCCTCTTCAATCTCGGTTATTTCATCTTCTCCCTCGTTCCGTTTTTGTAGTCTCTATACATTTCTTCACTTACACTGCCACTCTGTCGAAATATGCACACACGTCACGTGGTACGCTCCATAGGGTTGGTCACGTAGGGGACCCGTGCACTAACATGTGCAACTGGCACGGTAACTGGCCAATGAAACATCATTAAATCAAACACAAACACAACTAAGCCACACAGCCAACGGACGGAACGCAGCGCTCGACAAAATAAAATAAAAAATATTGCATACTTATCATGGTGTTCACTTTCGATGAACGGGATATTGCGATAACGACATTGCGTCTAGATATCATGCACCCCTAGAATGCACGGAGTTTAACTGCAGGAGTGCTTGGAGTGGAAAGTAGATACTAGCTAATAAACACATGATTGCTCTTTCAAGAAGCCTACTTGTAGAGACAATACATTTGCGAGTTGGACAGGCAAGATGCTCCCGGTGTGGTATGGCGCTTGGCGGAGGACGGAACAAAACCGCGGCGCAGCCGGAACGCAGCACAGACGCGCGCCAGGTGGAATATCCGGGTTCATCACTTTGAGGTTATTGTCATCTTTCTTGTATGAAATGTTGCATCCCTAATAATATGTTTTGTGCTTTCTGTTGTTTTTCTATTTTATTTATAAAGCTCCATAAATTCCAATGTAAAAAAAAAAAAAAAAAAAAAAAAAATTCTTTTTGTAATGCTGCCAATTTATAAGTGTTTCAGTGAATTGCCCCTTGCTTCAAATTATAGGTCAGCTGTGTTCTCTTCCCAGCACTGTACGTACCAGGTTGAGACACAGGAAGTAGAAGATCTGTCTGGAGTCGTATTCCTCCAGGATCTGTTTCAGGGAATCTTTGATGAAGCGGGGGAGGGACTGCGACGTGTGCTGCAGGGCGTCCCCCATGAAGTTGTACAGAGGGGTCCCTTCGGGTGAGTAACCCACCAAGGTGCCCTTCTGGCCTTTCTTTGACGGAGACGAGAGAATACTGGAGGCTGCAGAGAGAGATGAGGAAGAGGATACAATTGAGGAGAAGAGATACACATTTAACAGGAAGCCCGAGGAACTTGAAATATAGACGTACATAAACATCCGCAAATGCTTTGCCAAAGCTGTGCACGTACACCCAAGAAGTGAGTTTATCTGAGGTAGGTTTTAAATGATGACGACTACCTGATAGGGCTGCACAATATATTGTCTTTTTATCGTAGAAAACTGCACTTTAACTGCACTTTTTTTTTTTTAGCAGTGCCGTGTATATTCAATTCAATGTTCAATGTGTTCAATAACAGAATGTTGAAATGATTTCCTTTCATTTGCTTTAAATTCCACCAGCAAGTTGTTGTATTTTAGCAGAATACTGAAGTCAGCAGAAATGCAGAGCTGAGTACACTTTACTATCTGTTTATTTATCCGAAGTTATATCGTTATCCCGATATTCAACATTATCGCATATTTCCCTCATATGGCGCAGCCCTGCTACATTTCAAAGCAGCTCCATCATTCGAGGTCTCATCCTGCGGACTCCCACAGTCGGTACTGACCCATGATGAAGAAGACGGCGCTGACTATCACTCCTCCGGAGAGCACGTGCTCCGTGCTGAGCTGCTGGGGCGGTTTGCTCATGGAGCGCAGCTGGTCGGTCAGCGGGTGAGTCCAGAAGTTGGCCAGCAGCAGGGCGCTGAGGAAGAGGGCGATGGTGCCGTAGCGGGCGCACCGCGGCGCCTCCATCTTGGTATTGCAGATGGCCTCGACGTAAAACTCCAGGATCATGACGGAGAGGATGATCATGCCGAACGGCAGGATGAGGGACGACCAGGATTCTACTTTACTCTGGGGTGGAGACGAGAGTGACAAAAAGAGTCAGCGAGGAGGTCAAACTAATTGTCTGAGTGACATAGACGAAGAACAAAAATAAAGATTTTCTGAGCGTGAACAGACATAGATTCAATTAATTCACAGTATGGACACATGGAGCTAAAGTAGATGCATACAGACTGAATCACTATGACATTGCGCTAACACAAATATCACTCATCAGGTAGACACATGGCCGTTGATTTGAATTGCAGAGATATAGGAGATCGGCAAACTCGTTTATTTCTTTTGTCATTTTCAGCCATAAATGTAACATTTAAAAGGTCCCATGACATGGTGCTCTTTGGATGCTTTTATATAGACCTTAGTAGTCCCCTAATACTGTATATGAAGTCTCATCCCGAAATTCAGCCTTATAGAATAGAATAGAATACACTTTATTGTCCCCAAGGGGAAATTTGTCTTGGACACAGTGCCACATCCGTTGCTTCACAACACAAACAATATTTAACATAAAAACATTCTCAAATAAAAAAATTAAATACAATACAGTAGGATAAAATCAACATAAAGTGAGATCAGCAGAGCGTCCTAAGACACAAGGACACAAAAGAAGGACAGGTGCAGAATTACAGCCACTAGAGCCAGTCCCACAATGAGCTTTCCTTAGGATGTGCCATTTCTTTGTCTGTAGCTCTCTAGCACTCTACATTGGCTACCTGTGCGTTTTAGAATAGATTTTAAGATTTTATTGTTTGCTTTCAAGGCCTTAAATGGTCTGGCCCCGGAGTATTTGTCTGAAATTTTAACTTTGCGGGAGCACAACCGGTCATTGCGTTCTTCAAATCAGCGAGTTTTAGAAGTGCCAAGGTCAAGGTATAAACGGTGGGGTGATCAGGCCTTTGCAGTTGCTGCCCCGAGACTCTGGAACAAGTTACCCCCTGATATTCGCACTCTTACAGATGTAGCTCTTTTTAGGTCCAAACTCAAAACTTATCTGTTTAGTCTGGCTTTTAATACGTAGCAGTGGTGTGACAATTTAATTCTTTTGTTTCTTTGTAACCTTTTCTGATTTTACTGTTTTCTATGTTCATTCTTTCTATTGTATGATATGTGTTTCTGATGTTAAGCACTTTGGATACCTGCTGGTTGCTGTAAAGTGCAAAATTTTGATTGATATCGAGGAGTGTGTGTGTGTGTGTGTGTGCGTGTGTATGTATATATAATATATATTTCGTCGCTGTTGGGCAGAAACCTTGTATGTCCATATTGCATCGTTTTAATTTCTTTTCATAAATCAATTCTATTGGTTACTCTTATCTGCCTGTGGGTTTTTACAAATAATTAAACAGTGATGAGGCAATTCCATCTGACTTTGTCGTAGGTATAATATTTTCAAAATAGCATTTTTCATTTCCTAAAACTCAACAGTTTTGGACATACAATGTTTTCCCCTGACAGTGGCAATATGCATCTTGTTGTTATGGTCATATATGCTGTACAATCGAAGTAATTTAAGAAATCAGGAGATAAGAATCATCATCATAAATAGTGACACCAAACTAGGGCTGCACGATATTAGGAAAATATTGCGATTATTTTGACTGATATTGCAATTGCGATATGATTCACGATATTGGGAGGGAATGATCATTTTTGTGTCATTATTCTCATTTTCATTAAAAAATATATATATATAAAAAAAAATGATTGAAGTGTGATTTTTTGCGAGGATCTGTACCAATTAAAGATTTTTTCTTTAGTCTGTTGGATAGGATTTGTAGGCCGGGACAGCTCTGCAGCCCCACAATACTTTATTTTAGAATGGTTTGACACATATTTTGCCTTTAACAAATATTGCGCCCCCCCTGTGATTCATTGTGCAGCTCTACACCAAACTGCATGGCAATCTGGCCAGTAGAGATCTTGCTGTGGATCAAAGTGTTGGACAGACCACCAGCATCCTTAGGTCTTTCCGCCTTAACAGGGAAAAGTTAGGATGACAAGACTACAGCAGCCATTCCTGTGATTTATTATTGAAACACCACCTCTGGTTTGGTTGTTAGGTTGGGTACTAAATAAGTTCTCCCCTGGTTAAATCTAATTCTCACTATGTATTTCTCCAGACAGTCATGAGCTTTGCGATGCCTCACAGTTCTCCCAAAAGAGCAAAAGAAACTGCATGCATGCTTGTTAAGATTTCTTATGTTCTGTGCACTTACTTCTGTGGTGGCAGAGAGCACTATGACCCAGGGCAGCAGCACGACAGCAGAAACCAGGTTGTCGAGGGCATAGAGGCGTTTGGCACCACCAATTTCCACTGACAGCTTCCTGGAGAAGGTATGGAAGCCCACCTTCAGGCACAGGGAGGCCACCAGCAGCACCACACCTCCCTGATGGGAAGAACACAAAGACAGAGGAAGGAAATTCATTTAGAAAATCAAAACCAATACTTTACTATGTTTCTGTAGGCAGCCAGTGTTTTCCCTTGGTTTGTGGAAGACTTAAGCGGGATGTATGGCTCTGCGGGGGCTCTACGCAGAGTTTACACCGTAGCCTATGTAAGTGGCCTGAGTTTTGTACATGTGTGTTAGTGTGTGCGTCGATCACTTTAAGAGAATAGCATGTGTGTACACGTGGGGAGTGTGTGGTAGAGCGAGGGAGAGAGTGACCGGGATTAAAGAAGTCCACTGGGGACCAACTACAATCATTATATCTGAGAAAAGTCATGTAGTTAGTTTTGATGCTTTTGATACATTGATTTTACATTCGGCTTACGTGGTGGCCAAAACGGCTTGGTTGTCGCGCCTAAACCTTCTGACGGAAGGGAAAACCCTGGCAGCACTAAACATAAAATGTAATGTGTGACACGGCATCTGCTTACTTTATGATCTGCAACTCCTAAAAATGCAATGGCAGTGTAGAGGAAATGAGTGAGCGCGCTGTCATGATGTCCCTCAGCTGGTTGGAAGACGAGTCAAGGAAATATGATGAGGAACACAAAGAGAGCAGGTCACCAACAGTGAAAACAGCTGTAACTGCTGCCCTTTAGATATAAGCAGCAAAGGATACGGTGCTCGGCCATCTTTGCCATGAGATCGTCGTTGTCGAAGAGGAGGAGGCATATCACGGCAATGATGAAGAGAGCAGCGCCTCTGGTCTGCGCAGAGTCACAGACAAAGCAACAGCAAAGCATATTAGATACTTCTACCACAGTGATATATGATACCCTACGCCAACACAGTCTTTTTATTTGGGGTAACGTTTCGGATTCCAAAGCAGTTGTGTAATAATGGTGGCCTCCTACCTTGGACGGCCCCCCTCCCGAGCTTGTGAACAGGACAGCGAGGAGAGCAATGACCACCACATCACTGTGCTCAAAAAGCAACAATGTCCTGTAAAAGACAGATTTTAAAATCACGCTCCTGAACACAACAGAGTCCACACACACACACACACACACACACACACACACACACACACACACACACACACACACACACACACACACACACACACACACACACACACACACACACACACACACACACACACACACACACACACACACACACACACACACACACACACACACACACACGACTGTGCAATTAATGGAATTTTAACAATTTTGGCTGCTAACGATCACAAAAACAATGTGATCAAGAGATTATTTTACACCATAGTTTAGCAAGTAAACTCTTATTTTGCCTTGTGTTCTGCATTTTCAAAAAAAGGGAAAAGGTATTAAAAAGGGAAATGTCACGGTTCAAGGTGTTTTCAATGTTGACTTGTTTAACTGTTCCACTGTTTAAGTTGAATAAATGCAACCTCTTCCCAAAAGTCTATGAGTAATCGTGTTAAATAATCGCGATTGCAATATTGACCAAAAATAATCGTGATTATGATTTATTCCATAATCGAGCAGCCCTACAAAATACTTATACACACGCAGTTTAAAACATACAAATGCTCACATGCATGCACGTTGAATTGCTGCCTTATGAAAAACACTCTAACACACTTTTATGGTGACATTTTACCTCAGAGGTCCACAGAGCGTTAGACCGAAGAAGCCCAGGAGAGATATGATGCAGCTGAAAACAGCATGCTTTAGTAACTTTATCCACTACGAAGAAAACAGAATCATCTTTATGGCAGGTTGGATTCATGGCTTTATATAATACATTTTATGAAAAAATATCTTCATAAAGCTCAACTTTAAAATTTCTAAAAACACTTAAGAGAACAGCATTCACATAATAATAATAATAATAATACTGTATACTTTATTAATCCCGCAAGGGGAAATTACAATGTTTCACTCTGTTGTTTATTATTATTATTATTATTATTATTATTATTATTATTATTATACAAAGGCCTGAACTACATGCACTAATGGAGAGTGAGGGAGCTGCCCGTGGAAAGGCGCCCCGAGCAGTTGAGGGGGTTCGGTGCCTTGCTCAAGAGCACCTTGGCATTGCCCAGGAGGTGAATTGGCACCTCTCCAGCTACCATACTTTGGTCCGTATGGGGACTTTAACCAGCAACCCTCCGGTTCCCAACCCACCTCCCTACTGACTGAGCTACTGCCACCCCACACGTGGGTGAAAGATCTAACAAACATTTGCAGTCTGTGCCCCCTATTATGTCGAATGAAGTATATAGGGCAGATGAAGTTACGAGCAGTTTGAGCGAGACAAGAGCTGGCTCAATCACAAAATGAAGAGGGGAATCCAACAAACCTGTCTTTTGGAGATGACTTTGCCAGAGGAGAAAGGCTTTTGAAAGAAAAGCAGAATAACTGCACTCCTGAGAAAGGAGAAGGGTCACTGTGAGCATGTTGTCACCTTCCAAAAACTAAATTGCTAGTTGAACTAAATGGATGAAATGAAACCTGAACAAGTAATGAGCGGAGGAGTACTCACCCTAATTTTAGTATGAAGATGAACTGGACAATGTGGACTACTTTTAGGATATCGTAAGATTCAAAGATCCCAAGGGCCTTGAGGACCTTCGTGACAACCAGTAAAACTATGTATCTGGTTAACCTGAGGAGGAAACGGAGAGAGAAAGATACATCACTGAAGAAAACACACGCATTTAGTTTCTTGTGCGGTTCCATTAAATATGTGCTGATGAAGAACAATCATGAAAATCAGTGTCTCAAATGTGAGGATTTTCTTCTTTTCTCTGTTTTATATTATTGTAAATGGAAACTATTTGGAGTTTGGACACAACAAGCAACTTAAGATAAAATAAGATACTCCTTCATTGATCCCCAGTGGGGAAATTCGGTTGTTGCAGCAGTACAACAGAAACAACGGAAATAGTCCAGATAGGTATAGGAAGTAACAGAAATAAATAATGAGTTAAAAGAGACACTATGCAGTTTAGGCCATTTCTTCGCTGTTTTCTCTCTTTTTGCTGGCAGGTTTCTCTATAGAGCTCCCCCCTACAGCTTCAGAATAGATATTTGGCAGCTCCTATGTTTACTTGTGTCTGACTCATCGCTCGGTCAGTCTGCCGTTTCCTCTCTCTCTGTTCCTCCGACAATGCTTTCCTAGCTTTCTGCTTCTGTTTTTGCCGGCTCAGCCATGACGATAGTATGAAAAACTCCATCGCTACCTTGTTAGCCGGTTCCTGAATGGGCGTATGTGTGCAGTGCCGTGAAGGAATTTGTTACATCGCGAGACCTGATATCACGTGACCCTTCCTGATGCTGGGGCAACCCGCCGGCCCAAAGTTGCAAGGGTGGTTTTTCCACTCACAGGCGCTAGGGGGAAGAGAGACGACCACCATTCAACTCGAAAAAAGTCATATAACCATTCCAAGGACTCCGAAGCTGTTCAGTTAAGGTCTATTAAGCTAAAAAAAAAAAAACGGCATAGTTCCCCTTTAAATGTACACTTTAATAAATTAGAATAAAATAAAATATCAACTATACAGAGTATTTGGAGACAAAACATGGTAAAGTAAGTGGTTGATAAAGTGACAGTGGTGTGACTGATAACAGCAGAGTAGGGATAGACCGATTATTATTGGGCCGTTTTTTGGCAGTTTGCAGATGATCTGTATCAGCGTTTTATTTGCCTGATAACCGATAAAGTTAATGAATTCAAAAGTGCTCTACTTTGGCTCGGCTACAGCTCTGTGTCTGTCCATCTGCTTTGGTTCCACTCTCCACTGAGTCTGACTTAATGTCCCGCCCACAACACTATCTGACTCTCTTTGACTCAGTGTTATGTTGAAAGTTTTTAATTTATTAAATAATTGCTTAAAGCATTTAAACTAAGTTTTGTGTTGGATTTTGTAACATTCCAAAATCTTGTTCTTGACTTAAAAGATTTTCATTATCACTGTAAACGCATATCGGCTCCAATTATCGGTTATCGGTTTTATTAAAGGGGAATTATGCCTTTTTTTTTAGCTTAATTGACCTCAACTGAACAGCTTGGTTATATGACTTTTTTCGAGTTGAATGGTGGTCGTCTTTCTTCCCCCTAGCGCCTGTGAGTGGAAAAACCACCCTTGCAACTTTGGGCCGGCGGGTTGCCCCAGCATCAGGAAGGATCGCGTGATATCAGGTCTCGCGATGTAACAAATTGCTTCACGGCACTGCACACATACGCCCATTCAGGAACCGGCTAACAAGGTAGCGATGGAGTTTTTCACACTATCGTCACGGCTGAGCCGGCAAAAAGAGAAGCAGAAAGCTAGGAAAGCATTGTCGGAGGAACAGAGAGAGAGGAAACGGCAGACTGACCCGAGCGAGGAGTCAGACACAAATAAACATAGGAGCTGCCAAATATCTATTCTGAAGCTGTAGGGGGAGCTCTATAGAGAAACCTGCAAGAAAAAAGCGAAGAAATGGCCAAAACTGCCTAGCGCCCCTTTAACTACTAATAATCTATATCGGTATCAGCCTTGAAAAACCAGTATCAGTCAATCCCTACAGCAGAGTCTATGTAAACAGGGCACACCAGACTAATATAGGACATGGTCAAGTATTTAAAGACAAACCGATGTATAAAAAAGGTAAATAGGCCCAAACCAGGAAACTATGTACACTTATGTCTACATTAATTTGTATTAGCCCCTTGCTCAGTTTCTAATTGTTTTTTCATTAGCTTCTATAATTTGTTAATTCCCTTTATTATTTCTATAGGCTACTTCAACTTATGTATTTATTTTACTATGTTCATCATTCACTGACTTGTCATTTTCTATAAAGGGATATAGGTAAACTGCTAATACTCTGTTTAGGAGGTGTGATTGTGTTTTAGAAAGGACTCACACTTGAATTGTTGAACACTGAAAACACATAGGCATTTATAGGGTTCAAAAATAATAAGTAGATACTTTAGCTTTTAGATGCTGCCCTTATTCAGTTTGAGCTGGTGTCGTGGACCTAAATCAACACACTGTTACATATGGACTACAGCTACAGCTACAGTGATGCTGTGAAAAGACAGGCAATAACTCACAGCGGTTGGATGGGAGTAATGTAAGATTAACAACAGATACGTACCTAGAATTTGGCACTTCGACCATGCCCAGTTTCCCCCCTGAGAGTACGTTGCTGCTGTATTTGTCTTCCATCTTCAGCCCCAGAAGTCGACCAGTTTAAGTCCAGCTGCAGTATTTTAACATTACTGTAACCTGAGTAGTGAAATTAAACCACACCCCATTTACCGATGAAGAATACGGCCAGGCTCCTTCTGGCTCTTATTCATTATTCCGTTTAAAAGTAACTGAAATTGTAAAATAAACTGTACAAAGACATGAACCTAACAGTCAGCTGGCAGCCTTCTTTGCCTGTTTAGCTAGCCTGTTAGCTAACGTTAGCATGCCAGTAAAGTTAGATATTTTCCGAAGTTTCTAGCTGTGACACGTCCTCTGTGTACACTGAACGTCAAACAAATACATGTTGTCGCCTAGTTAAATAGTTCACTTCTAGGTTGAACTGGCCACAAAAACGGCTAGAGTCCGCAAATGAAAGGATAAACGGTCCAAGCTGGGGGGGGGAGAAAGCCACAGCACTTCCGGACACGGCAAAGTCCACGTCACGTGCATGCGTGTCTTCGCGAACATTGCTCCTGCGCAGTTGTCGGTTCTGCGCTGATGATGACGATGATGGTGCCGCCGCTTGTGTTCAAATTTTATGAATTTTATTTATCTCTAGAAAACCGACCCACTTACAGACTGAATTCCTTTGCACTAGCTTACATTGCTTAATACATTTTTTTTTTTTTTAAAGACCATTTTTCTTATGGAAGCCCGTTTTCGCCACAAAAGATATGATATATAGAAAAATAAAATGAGTCAAAATTGGACATAAATGATTGTGCTTTAAATATACTTAGAATATAGACTTTAGTGTCTCATAATGATGTCTTAAGTCAAAATATCAACGATGAATCAACACAAAATGGTTTCTCTTAAATCTTATTTCATAATTTTGACTCACAAAGTCAACATTTCAACTTGCTCTTTGACTAACTTACGTATAATTCTCATAATTTTGACCTCTTACAATGCTGTCCTACCTAAAGTATCACTTTTTTTTTTTTTTTTTTTTTTTTTTAAATCATTCCAAACCCAATCCAGACATCTATGGAAAGCATTGAACACCTCATCTTAAACGAAATTGAAGACCAATTTCTTTGGTATTCCAACAAATACGGCTCCCACAAGGCTTTGACAGTGGTCCATGTCGGAGACTCATGGGAAAGGGGGAGGGCATTGGAAATTAGCAACAGCTAAAAATGCTGTGATGCTGTACATTGGAGATTTGTTGCACAAATGTCTATGTAGTAGCATCTGTCCCTATTCAAATAAACATGAAAAAAAAAAAAAAAAATACATTTCCTGCTGATTTGAGTTCTATCAATGTTTCTGGTTCTTTTCTTCTGCTCCACCTTCCTCGTGGCCCATCACTTTCAATTTTTTTTTTTTTTTTTTAAACCTAATATAAACCATTAATCCATGTTATGAATTTCAGCTCAATATACCAGTGAAAAAAATAAATAAAAATGTATTGTAAAAGACAAACAGGCCAGATAAGTATGAGATTTTATTCTTGGTGGGATTACATCAACTCAAGACAGGTTTGGTCACGGCATTTGTAATCATTTGGAAAGCTGTGAGACTGCACCGGCATCCGATGGACAAGCTGGCCTCCAATTCCAGTGAAGTGGTTTCAGAATTTCAGAAAACCGAATTTCACTCTGGTCCACACAGTGCAAGCAGGGCGCTCTCAAATTGTTCCTTAGTGTCCCTCTGTGAAACAGAGTCAAAGATGTGCTCAGCTGAAATGCTCTGATAATAGTTATATTGTCTTTTGTTTCTGTACTGAAAGAGTAAAAGACAGAACATGAAGGCAGCCATTCAGGAATATTCAAAATATTTCATATGCACGTCATTTTACCCGTATGGCCTCCTGTAGGCTGACGCCATACATGGCCTTGTATTCCTGCACAATCTTCTTCAGGTCGACTTCAGAGCGGCTCACCAGCACCCGGATCAGTGTGTTCTCATTTGTGCCGAGGCCCTGTGAACATGTAGAAAACA
This sequence comes from Perca fluviatilis, assembly GCF_010015445.1. Lineage (NCBI taxonomy): Eukaryota > Metazoa > Chordata > Actinopteri > Perciformes > Percidae > Perca > Perca fluviatilis. The sequence continues at coordinate 8,577,013 of NC_053128.1, forward strand.
TGCAAATCTCCTCACTCTGCAGGTTTACTACACACTGCGTTTAATCAAGTGTTCTCATGCAATATTTGTATATCGGGTAAAGTGATGTACCATACTAAGTCGGTGTACGTTTGGTTGCATAGCCAATCCCCACAGTTAAGCAGTGTTTTACAGAGGTTGATGATATTTATGGTGACCAGTCCTCCAAAATCTGACATTTGAGAGTCAGCTGCAGAACAAGGATTCATTTACAAGCTAATTTCTGATAAGTAAAGTCAGTTTGACATATTGTTTGCATGTGGATGCAGAATATTATGGCTGACTTTAAGGGATTTAAACTACTTCAAAAACATTGCCGAGCAGGCATTTGAAAGAAAGACAAATACGTTAAGACATTTTTTTTTACAAATGACATAAGCAAAACTGGAAATGAAAACTACATTCAACACACACACATACACGCAGTAAGTAAGAGATATTCACACACACCTTCATAGCATGATGGAGCTTCTCAGCGAAGAAAGCCGAAGTGTTCCAGGAACATTTCACTACAAGTTAAAGAGACACATACACAAACATTCCCAGTGAAAATATGCACCGTCCATATGCTGCTGTGTGTGACAGCTCACGGTGTTCCTTTATTTACTTTGATAATGTTTTAGGTTAAGGTTCAAGGTTTGTTGATAGGTCATGGTGTGCTACGCTGGAGACTAGAATGTGCAGACCGTATCATTGGAATTGGGTATACCCAGTGTTCCACTATGTTGTTTCATGCACTTCTCTTCACTTGTACGGACAATTGTTTATTTGTGCATTTCAGTTTTTCTGGTTCTTTATGGACACCCTCCTCTTTTATGGCATGACTGCGACTTTTTGTTACACCCTTTTGTCCAACTAGCTGTGGAAGTTAAGCATGACTATGTCTGTCAGTCCGTCCACAATGTCTTTTTGGTGGACTTTGGTGACCCTCTGACCTTACCTTCAGAGTAACCAGGTTGCCAAATTTCTAGGATTTCACTGAAATCCTAGAAATATCAAAGTCTAATGGGCAGGCTTCCATAAAACCACCTTCAGGACAAACAAAATGTAACAACGATGAGTTAAAAATCAAGACGTGTCAAGATTACAACCTGTTGAGATTTATGCAATTTTTTTTTATTTTTTATTTTTTATTTTTTTAAAAACAGCCTGATTTCACTTGTTTGACTTCAGACGTCACTACATCTTCTTAGTTTATTTGAAGAGATTTTCTATTTAGTTATTTTAATGCAATTCTATTTTTTGGCCCTGAATTACTCTCCATGACGTTTCTCATTCATACTTTTTCTATTGTTGGCTGTAATGTGGATAACTATATCGCAGCCTGTAGTCTAGTTAACAGCTTCTCCATATAAACAATCAGTCGAGCAACACTAGTCCATGCTTGTTTCAAACTTTAAAAGGTCCGATGACATGGTGCTTTTGGATGCTTTTATATAGACCTTAGTGGTCCCCTAATACTGTATCTGAAGTCTCTTTTATATAGACCTTAGTGGTCCCCTAATACTGTATCTGAAGTCTCTTTTATATAGGCCTTAGTGGTCCCCTAATACTGTATCTGAAGTCTCTTTTATATAGACCTTAGTGGTCCCCTAATACTGTATCTGAAGTCTCTTTTATATAGACCTTAGTGGTCCCCTAATACTGTATCTGAAGTCTCTTTTATATAGACCTTAGTGGTCCCCTAATACTGTATCTGAAGTCTCTTTTATATAGACCTTAGTGGTCCCCTAATACTGTATCTGAAGTCTTTTTCCCGAAATTCAGCCTTGGTGCAGAATTACAGTCACTAGAGCCAGTCCCACAATGAGCTTTCCTCAGAACATTCCATTTCTGTGTCTGTAACTATTGAGGAGGAGAGAGAGAGGGAGGGGCAAGGTGGAGGGTGGGGGTGTGGCCTTGACCAACTGCCACGTTTCTTGTTTGAAAGCCATGATGTCTCTCTCTCTCTCTCTCTCATGGGTGGGCCAAATTCTCTGGGCGGGCAAAGCAGAGAAAGGGGAGGTAACCTCACTTGTTATGACCTCACAAGGAGAAGATTCCAGAACAGCTCATCTGAGCTTTCATTTTCTCAAAGACAGAGCAGGATACCCAGGGCTCGGTTTACACCTATCACCATTTCAAGCCAATTGGGGACCATAGGCAGGATGGGGGACACTCCTATTAGTGTTAAAAACCTCAAAGTGAAATTTTCATGCCACGGGACCTTTAAATATTCCTGTATTATATTGAACTATTACTGAACGTGCAACAATCACAGTTAAAGTTTGAGGAGGAAAAGCATCCTTATGTTATTTATTAAGAGATTAACACTTAAAAAAAACTCAGCTAATCAGCTTCATCCAGACTGCGGGGGTGTGCTTTGACCAAAATTGATTAACAGTGGCCTGGCAGCATAAGTAAACAAGTGAGAAGAGCACAGACAAAAACACACACACATACAGAAATCTCATGTGTAGGACCCCAAATGGATTTCAGGGCCTTTTAAAGTGCGTTCCACATGCTCCACAAGCTCTGAAAGAATTCCTTATTCATAAAAAAAAAACAAAACAAAAAAACAAAGCTGATCGATCATGAAAGAAACGCAGAAACCCTCCTTACCAATGTCAATGAGACAGTCTTCAATGTCTCCCTTCAGCTCCAGTTGCAGGGCTTTAGGTAAAGTGATGTCACTGGTGGTAGCATACTGCTGGAACGCTAACAGGTAAACAGACAAGCAACAGGTATTCATGGGTAACGGCAGCTTGTCAGACAGAAAACAGGTTTGTTTTGAGATCATTGCGTATACCTCAAACATTTCTGGAATTTAAAAACAAACAAGCCTTTAGCTGGTTTTAAAGGATGTTGAGACATGAACTACCAGAATTCATACATATATACAGTGGTGTCAAACTAATTTTTTGTTCATGGGTCACATACTCCTAATTTGATCTCAAGTGGGCTAGACCAGTAAACTGCCACAGTTTCTTGTCAGCTTGAGGTTGGCAAACGCAAGTGGTTTCTGCTATGAAAGCATTCTAAGGACATTGTAAAAAAAAAAAAAAAAAAAAAAAAAAATTCTTATGGACCCGGGAGAGAGGGGTTATATTTGAAGAGAGAAAAAAAAAAAAATCATAGATAGAGATAGATAGATAGATAGATAGATAGATAGATAGATAGATAGATAGATAGATAGATATATAATAATTTCTAAGATTAAAGTTGTGACTTTGCAGCTGGGTTAGCTCAGTTGGTAGAGCCGGTGCACATACTGTATATAGAGGTGTGTGCACCTCGACGCAGAAGGTCCCGGGTTCAAATTCGAGCTGTGACGACTTCCTGCATGTCTTCCCCCTCTCCGCCCTTTCATATCTAGCTGTCCTTTCAATTAAAAGGCTGAAATGCCAAAAACACTTACAAAAGTAAATAAAATTAAAGTGGAAAATTTGGAATGAATTAATTCACACTTTTCAAAAGTCATCCACTGGGCCTGATTGGACCCTTTGGCGGGCCGGTTCTGGCCCATGGGCCGTATGTTTGACACTCCTGCTCTAAATAATAGGGATGTAACAACGATTAGTTAAAAAGCAAGATGTGTCAAGATTACAACCTGTTGAGATTTAAAAAAAAAAAAAAAAAGAAATAGTGATTTTTTAAACAGCCTGATTTCACTTGTTTGACTTCAGACGTCACTATGTCTTAGTTTATTTGAAGAGATTTTCTATTTAGTTATTTTGATGTGGGATTGGTTTAAAAAAAAAAAAAAAAAAAATTAATTTTCTATTTTAGAATAAGCAATTTCAGTTGGACACATCTGTTATTTTGCAGTCAATACAAATAAGGAATATTTTTCAGTCATTTGTCTGCAGCTCATCCGGTTAAAAATCCTGAGAAAATGTTATTGTGAACTTAAATTTGTAAATTCAAATCGTGAGTCGAGTGTATGGTTACATCCCTACTAAAGCAACATTCAGCCAAAGTACAAAAATACACACACACACACACACACACACACACACTAAAGTATGTAGCGCAGATACATGGAGCATTGCTATGTTGAAAAACTATGACTGTGTTTGTCCTGGTACCTGAAAGAGTGCACTGGTTCCACGTGTGTGTGTGTGTGTGTGTGTGTGTGTGTGTGTGTGTGTGTGTGTGTGTGTGTGTGTGTGTGTGTGTGTGTGTGTGTGTGTGTGTGTGTGTGTGTGTGTGTATTTTCTGATGAGTCAATGCTAACAGTGGAAGCAGTCACCACCCATTTCAGGCACTCACTTTTGCAGAGCTGCGGCGCGCTGCGCATGGTCAGGATGTCGATGAAGGCAGAAACATTGGATCCTTTGATCTTCTCACCCGCCTCAAACAGAATCTACAGAAACAAGACAGGAACACGCCATTACCTGTTAATACTGTTCTCTAACACTTCTGCATGAATGAATAAGTATTATTCTATATTTTTCTTACTGTCAACAACTGATCCTACAAATAAGTATTGTGTGTTTACCCAAAGCCTGAAGTTTCTTCTTCCTCTGTGCCATAGAGATCCATTATTGTCCAAAAAACTATTAAAAGCATGTCAATGAGCCACACGGTTGCACCTTTGGATATGTTCCTTCATTACAATAAACACTGGTTTAGTTTTGACTCAACCCCAAACACGCCGGCCCGCTGCAGGAAATGCGCCCTAGAGCACCAAATGTGTAGTAATCCACTGCTGAAAATAGTCAAAAACGCCAATTATAAAGTAGTTGTTTGAGATATATTGACGTAAGAAAAATACCAGCCTTATCCTTAAATAAAAATAATTAAAAAGTACAGCGTTTTAAGTATTTTATTACCTAAAAATCTAAAATTTAAAAGCCTGCACTGCACTTTAAGGCCGGGACACACAGGGCCAATAATCGGCCGTTGGACAGTCTGGCGAGGTCAGTGACTCGAGTCTGTTCGGTGTGTCCCGTGCCGTCGTCCGTCGGGGGGGCTGTCGGCGTTCATTTTGGCCGACCTGACGTGTTCGGTCGGAGACAGGGAAGTCAGGACTCACCCGGAAATGGGGAGCGGAATGAGCGTGACTAGAGTCTCTCAAAATCTGACGAAGATCTTTTAAACTGACCTTCGTTGATCTGAAATGAAGACAGATTCAGCAACTGCACGGCCTATTTCTCACTTAAAATGTTTTCAGAAACCTGTTTCGGTGAACTATTTTAGTACAATATGAGATCGTATTCTGAACGGCCGCCATGACAGTCTGGCTTTGAATTTCCAGAGAAAACAAACCCATGTGAAGCGCTGGTCCAATCAGCTGCCGGTTATCATTTCTTGGGCAACATTACAGAGTAGCGCCACCTGCTGTTATGAAGACGTATTACGTTTCTCCAGTCAGTGTCGCCTCAGTGTGTCTCGAGGCAGTTTTTTGGACCTCGGGGACCCGACTGATCATCTCGACTGACTTTTCTGTCGACGGTCGGCCGTCTGGCGTGCCCCCGGCCTTTAGTTCATAATGGAGGATCATACTTATGACGAGCCACAGGAGGAAAAAAAAAAAAAAACGAAAATTGGCCTTTTGTCATAGCTTCTTGGTACATTGCAGCTACCGTAGTTGCAACACGCATTTGAAAAAGCAAGGCGCTAGAGAGCACTATTCGTTTGAATGCAAACGACCATTTCACCGCTTGATGGGAGAAATTCCTACACAGTGTACCTTTTAAAAAAGGTGATTTTCCTGATTTTACCTCTGCGTCCCTTTTGGCCAGATCGTTGTTGACTTCCGTGCTCTCATCTTTGGTTGCTTTCAGCATGGCCAGAAGGGCCGCGGTGAAGTCACCGCTGGTCTCCAACTTAATAACTTCCTCCAGCTCGGTTTTGTACACTGGAGGAACAGAGAACATTTCAGCACAAAGATAACTGACATTCCAATAAGATAAATGGAACAAAGTGTGACTGCAGCGGGTAAAACTGTTGTTTAGAGGCCTACAGTCGTCATGACTGGGTCATTACAGAGCTGCACTGTCTAAAGAATTCAGTGTTGGGTTTCTGCTGCATGCACAGAGACACCAAAGAGGGTCAGGTAAATACATAAACAAGTTATGTAAAATGTGAAAACCTTTTCCACGAACTCAGAGCTCAGCTTGTTCGCCAACTAATAACAGAGTAGCAAACCTTCTTTGTAGACCCTCTTGAGGTCTCGAATCTCTTGGTTTGTTCTTGTTGCCAGAATCTCCACCAGGATGTGTTCACGGGTGCCCAAACCCTGTTGGAAGAGAGAAAATGTTTCGAGTGACCAAATCCTAAACATTTAAGGGTAACAATACTTCTATAGGAATCTTTAAAACATAATTACAAACAAGCATTAAACATATTAGGGATCAAACTGATAACTACAGAGAGTAGCACAGTCATGGAGAGTGACATTTGGAAACACTCGGGATATTTGGTAGATAAGGCGCTGATATTTACCTTTGTGGCCTTCCTGAACAGGTAGGCATCAAAGTGAGCGGGCGTCGAGATCAGAGCCAGAGCCAAATCCTCCAAATGTGAGTGGAGAGCCGACTGCAGAGCTTTATCCAAACTCTGCAAGACACACCAAGGCGTCATGGGTACATTGTATTCATGGCATTTCAAAAACAGACTAAAGCGTGTTTTACAGTAACCGCAGCCCAGCTGGCGTTACGGCATGAAATTGCTGTAACTATTTATACCCGCGCTCAGGACTCCGTTTCCTTTTTGTCGTGCGCTGCTGAAAAAAAATTAAATAAAAATGCTTGCACGCCATAAAGCGGGTGCGCCGGCAGGATATTACGTCATTTTGACATCACGATTGCGCCACCTTGGATGAAGCTAGTATAATTCACCTTTAAGACTGCTGCAGAAAATTAAAACCATAGTGTGGGTATTTTTTTTTTTTATATTACATCTGCCACACTGCCTGTTTTTGGTACCACCACTAGGTGTGCCAAAGTGAGAAATTCTACAGCTAGCAGCTTTAAAAAGCAAGACACGGGTGTGTCTATCACATGATTTGATGAACCATCTGTCTATATCACACCCGCTATTGTGGTTTTGAACAAACAATCGCGGCAGTCACACACCTAAGTCACGCCCGTAGCTCCTGACCGGACGCTGATTGGTTCAGTGAGCTGCTAGTTCAGACACAAATGCACGAGGTTCAAGATGGATTTCTGTGTCATGTGTGATCCCACAATTTTCACGAGATATCGTCATCTTGTGATCTTGCGTGAATCCAGCTACCGTGCAAGGTAAGTCGCTGTGGCCACAAGTAGAAATTACAGGGTAGGACCACATTCAATTCCTTTTCATGAGATTAGCTTGAGTTAATTACTTTGAAAGTGCTCATATTATGCTCATTTTCATAATTGTATTTAGAGGCAAGAGCAGAATAGGTTTACATGGTTTCATTTTCAAAAAAAAACCCTTATTTTTGTTGTACTGCACATTGCTGCAGCTCCTCTTTTCACCCTGTGTGTTGAGCTCTCTGTTTTAGCTACAGTGTGAGACATTTTACTTCTGTTCCATCTTTGTTGGGAGTCGCACATGCTCAGTAGCTAGGTAAGGACTACTAGCCAGTCAGAAGCAGAGTATGAGGGCGTGCCACGCTAGCAGCTAGGCAAGCATTAGAACGTGTGTTACAAGGTGACCCACGTTTGTCTCTGAAGTAAAAGGTTGGACTACGACAGACAAAATTATGAATATCACCAATCGGTCTTGGTGTGGCCATAGTGGTCGATTGGTTGGGGTTAGGCATTTGACCTTGAGTGGTTAAATGTTGCTTTTAAAAAAAAAAAAAAAAAACCTTATTCAAAAGGTTAATCTATGACATGCTAAAACATAATAGCCTGTAAACCAGACATCTGCGAGCTCATGTTTTGCTCTTTCAGATATGGAGCGGGTTTATTTGACCATGAGAAACGGATCACTCACCTGCCCAGTGGACGCTTCATACACGGCCTTGATCTTCTGTCTCTGCTCGTTGCTTCTCTTCACCAGGATGGCAAAGATCACATCCTTGTCCAATTCTGTGAGGGATACGTTGTGCTTTACTTTCTTTAAAGTGCTCAGAGCACAGCCTCTACGGCAGAAATGTGCAGTCTTGAAAGAGGTGTCTTTTGAAAAAAATTAAAATAAAAAAACTCCTAGACTAAGTACTTTTAGAATGATGAAATCCAGAAGGGCAGCTTGACTTTCATCCTGTTTAAAATGGCTATTGTTTGGAGGAAACATTACGCACATTTTAATTGTTAGAGTTCTTTACCTTTAAAATTGTACACCATCTGCAAAAAAACATTTAGAAACAAGCCACACTTAAAAAAGGCACATTTTTAAGGGTTAACACATACTTTTAATGGCGCTCTGAAGAGTGGAAGCATCACTTGTGGCGTCGAATTTCGGATACGGGGTGACTGTTCCGTAATAGGGGGGTTTGGGCTTATCCTTCACCTAGAACAGCCAGAAGTATAGATTCTTTTAAGGAACTCTGGCTGACACAAACCATCAGGAATTTAAACCTACACATCATTTCAGTTTTGATTCATTCCAGTTTCAACAAAGGGCAGAGTCACACAAAAGGATGGCAGAGCTACAAATGGCTGTCATTTTATATGAAAAAAATAAATAGAAAAAGGTGGAGTCTGTGATTCTAATCTAATACACAATTTGTCAAATGCAGCGAATATCTGCTCTGTAAATGGGAAACAAGGTGGCTCGGACCAAGCAACACAACACTATAGACCTTTTTCACGGCAGACATGTTGACATGTCATAGTAGGACAAGCACAGGTGAATTCAAAACCATTACTGATGGCTGCATTCCACTTAGGAGAGGCCCTGGTGTTGTGCATGCTGACTCACTGAAATAGCTTAGTGGGACACTTGATGGAACTGAGCCATCGTTAAGGTTATCAATTTCAGCTGTGCTTTTCCTGCTATGACAAGTCGGCAGCACTGTGGCTCAGGGGTTAGCACTTCTGCCAAGGTTCTGGGTTCGAATCCAGGCCGTTCTGTGTGGAGTCTGTGAATTTCATCCCATCAGCATGCTAAGTAACTAAGACTACAGTTGAAAATTGGGCAATGGTAAATCTGACACACAGCCTACTATTGTTCTGAAGGAGTTTGTTTGGGTGTTGAGCTTGAATATCAACATTCTTTCTCCAGCATCGCAGACTCCACCTTTAAAAGGAATTCCCAAATACTCAAGTGTTAGCACCTAAGAAAACTAAATGTCCAGCTTCTCATTAACTTCCACATGGATGTTAGATTTAAAACTTGTATTTAAACTGCAAAACTTTAAAAAATAAAAAATAAAACTGGAGGGTGATCATCTATTAAACCAAACTGCAGTTACCCATCAACCAGGTGTATCCTGCTCATGTCTATTTGTAGTTGGGGGGGGATCTGCTACTCACTGGGATGATGCTCTTGTCGGGGTCTTTCTGAGGGATGACATGAGTGAAGAACTTCTTGAAGAAGGCCATGATACTTGGCTGGAAAAACCTGAAATGAAAATGATCGCTGTATAGAGGGGGAAAAAGGAAACAAGAAAGAAAAACTAATAATTCACAGTTAATTCAAATAGGTATGCATATATTTTAACAACCAAACACCTTACCTGTGCTACTGCAGACGGTCTTCCCACCCCGGGTTAAAGACCTCAGGTGTTCATCGCAGTATTTAACTCCCTCTGCAGTGTCTCCACCCATCTCTGTGCAGATGCCAATCGTCTGCCACCTCTCAAAGGCAACATTCCTGCGAGGCGACAGTAGAGGTTTGGGGCCCTTCTGACAGGTTGGGTGACTCTTCTGTACCGACTTGTATTGTACATGTCTAAGCTCTCCACCCTTTAACCAAACACCGTATCATTCACACAGACATTGGTGATTTAAGCACTCCAAATACTAACCTATGTGTCGCGCCGGCACTGGGCTCTCCCCTCAGCCACGCCCACTACCCCATTCTCCACTCAATCAGTATCATCGTTCACTATCCCCGGCCTCTTAGCACTCCTCACATGTTGCCTGTTTCAGCTCGTTAACCCATCTACAAAAACCCTCTCCAGTCCTCAGTTGTTGTCTGGTCTGGTCTCTACATGGCATACAGGCTCCCTTAGTATTGTCGTGGTAGCGTGTTGCCAGATCTTCCAGTGTTTGTCTCCTGTAAAGTTAAGTTGATGGTCTGGGCTTTTGTACTACTAAGTTTGTTTGAGCAGTTCAACTAGAAGTCTAAGTTTTTTTTTTTTTTACACTGCCTTGGGCTCCACTCTCCTTTGCGATCTCCTGTGTTTTTTTACCTCTTGGACTCTCCCTTGTTTTTTGATACTGTTTTTGACTTTTGTTTGCCTGTCAAGAACCTTCATTAAAAACATTTGGGTTTTATTCTTTGTCCTGAGTCTGAGTTTGAGACACTATGACTGAACCGGATGTTCCACATGTTTCTCTTGAGCTGATACTGCTGAAGAGGAGCTCATCTGATTTCATCTAGTAATGCTCCCCAAGACCTTTTAAACAGATAAAGGTCTTGGGGAGTATTACTATATATGTGTATATAGTAATAAGTATTTTGTGAGGGAGCTGGGCCAAGTCTGATAAACTCCCTCAAGTGATGTCGCTTGAGTCAGCGGGTGGATTCCCAAGACTCTTATTTGATATCTCCTCGCTTGAAGCGGAAGTCGTTGTGGTCCGTCTCAAAGCTGTTATTCCTGCCCCGAGGAGCGAGGATCGAGGATTGAAGAGCAAGGATCGAGGAGCAAGGATGGAGGATTCAAGAGCGAGGAGCTAGGAGGAAAGGACGTCTCATCCCTCTAAAACCACATTTCCTTGTTTTCTCTCTCCTCGCGTCATTTCCTCAGGACGCGAGGAAGGAAAGCAATTGAAGGCGACATGGATGCAATTAAAGGACCTGGGACGTACCTAGTGTCAGCTGGGGCCGAAGGCTACAAGTTTAAAAACCATGGTAGCACGCTCCTCATCGCAGATTGAACACACTCATCTTGGCTCTTTATGTATCAAGACTGGGGATGTAAAGGACCTGACATGTCTACTTTATGACATAAACTATGAAAACTTGACTAAAATAAAGTAGGATTAAATACAATTTAGAAAGAAAATCAATGGATATAAACTGCTGCTTTACATGTGTTATTAAAATGTTTTAAACTTTATTTAAAGTCAGAATCATACCAGTCAGTGTAAATGTGAGAGAAAACTAAAAAGCATGAGCACAGACATGAGCACACAATAACATGTTTCTGTGAGTATTATATATGTAAGCGAGATGTCTCGATATATGGAAATAATATACAAAGTGGATATTATAAAAAATAATTATTTTCTATATCAACACCCCTCAGATTAAAATAATTATTGTAATATTGTCCTTATACCATGGCCCAAAGAGAGGAGTCTGTGTTTGAACTTTACTATTCTATTTCCTTACTTGTACTTTGAAACATAGAAACTCCCTGCACTTTAATTAATCTGTTGCACTGTTGTCATTTGTCTTTACTATATTATGTTAAATTTTTATTTTACGAGAAATATGTATACAATTTATACAGAGCCAGACAAAATAAATCTTGGTTTAAGTTTTTCAAGGTTTTCAGCCATATCTCAATTTCTTCCTCAGCAGAACTGTTTGCTGGGTTGTCATATACAGTTGATGATGACAACTGAGAAAATTCCTTTCATTTACAAAGACTGTGAGATAGCACCAGAAAAAGTCTCACATATTGGTTATGTTGCCAAACTATTGTTTCTAAGAATACAACTTTTTTTTGCTCCAGTACACTGACTACTTTGGGCACAGAAATTTCCTTTGGAATAAATAAAGCTCTATCTTCCTGTATCTGATCTAATCAGAAGTACAGTTGCTATGGTTACCTACAGTTTAATATGAATTAAACACTGACCAAGGTGTCCTGATATAAACCGACACTATACCAGCCAATCAAAAATGTATATTTGAAGGGGCCATGGTAATGTAAGCGTAATTCATTTTAGACTGTGAGCAATAGCAAATCAAGTTTAGACAATGTGGTAAACAACACATATCCCACATGTATGGGTCCTAATCTCGCCCGAAAAGGCCCAATCTGCAATCCACCTTGGCCCCTTTAAGCAGGGCAGACTCTCAACTGTATTTAGCTATATTGTCTGCATCTCTGTTTCTGCTCTATTCTTTTATTTTATTCATAGTAGAATTGCAAAAAATAGTGCTTCCTCTTTTTTTGAACATTAGTGAGGATGCTGTTGTCTTATTTGAATAAACTTTATCAAAATTATCAATGGACAAAACCAACTGGAGGTTCCCTGCTTACAGTATGTTCAGTGTGAGCACCCGCATCAATTAATCCATACAATGTGAGCATTAAGGGGTAACTCTCGCCAAAATGCAACTTTAGGTCTTTTTGTGAATGTACCCGTGTCAAACTTTCGTTTAAAAGCATGTTTAGGACGGAATCGGCACTTTTAAGATTTACCGTATTTTCGGTTTTTAGGTCAAATGGCCTTTTGAATGGGAGCGCTAGGGGCACTTTTATGCTACCCTCAAAATAGCTATTTTTAAAACACTAAGAAGGCTCAACACAACATTAAACTTTGCTCCAAGTATCACCAGGGGCTCTATACCTTAACGAAAGCATTGACAACATTGTTTGTGTACCCAGAGTTTACTAAAAAGAAAGGTTTTCAACAACTCACCGCAGCTGTTGTTGTTTCCGGATGCTACCACCTCTGCTACCGCAGTCAAAATGAGTCGATATCCGAATGTGAATGAATAGACTCCATATGAGGCTCCTTTTTCAACTACAAGGTCAATATTGTTTTTCAATAACGACAAAAGAAATAATCTGTGCATTTATATGGAACTAAGCTTTAGGAGCTTTCCATCTTTACTCTCCTCCCTGTTACATTGCATTTGGATATTGCTTGTTTTTGACTGATAAAATGGCTGCGGCGGAAACAACAAGAGCTGCGGTGAGTTGTTGAAAACCTTTTTTTAGTAAACTCTGGGTACACAAACAATGTTGTCAATGCTTTCGTTAAGGTATAGAGCTCCTGGTGATACTTGGAGCAAAGTTTAATGTTGTGTTGAGCCTTCTTAGTGTTGTAAAAATAGCTATTTTGAGGGTAGCATAAAAGTGCCACTAGCGCTCCCATTCAAAAGGCCATTTCACCAAAAAACGAAAATACGGTAAATCTTAAAAGTGCCGATTCCGTCCTAAATATGCTTTTAAACGAAAGTTTGACTCGGGTATATTCACAAAAAGACCCTAGGTTGCATTTTGGCGAGAGTTACACTTTAAAGATGCATGTTGCGGCCGTACAGAAAAATGTGAGCTAACATATTAATAACAACGCATAGTGTCTGCCCATCTTTAGACCCACAGACAACATGGATCAACAACACAATTATAAGTTACTTAAGACAAAATTTAAGTTTTTACAGAACAATGTTGCAAAACTGTACTGTAGGTTACAGTTTATAGAGTTGTAGCTTTCAAAAATGACCTCCAGCAAACTTTGAACCGCTGTCAGTAAAGAACTATGAAGACATATAATGAAGGTCCTTGTAACTGCAACGCCACTCGCTCAACACCCTGTTTTTGTCTCCAGCTGTGAAATGAACAGAGATGAACACAGCCTGCAGGAACGTGATTTTTCTCACACCGTTATCTGGGAGGGGGGCCCCCTCTCCCTCTCCCGCGGCCTCGGCCCGGTCCAGCACCAGGCATTGCTCCAGGTCCTCTGGGCCCGGGCGGCCGGCTCACCGGCCCTCGAGCGTTGGGGTTGGGCGACGCCAGAGTCACATCTTTCTGCAGGTTAATACCTTTGCCGGCCGACCCGGGCTTGGTCTTAGTTGGCTTAGCTTCCGGCTCTGGTGTCTTTTCTGTTTTAGACAGGGACAGGGATAAATCAGCTGAGTATCTAGATTTCCTGCCGTACACTAGTTTTGAATTCACAACCTTAAAAATACTTTAATGAATGCGAAACATAGTGTTTGATATCCAGAAGGAATTGTACTTTTTAGGTGGAAAAACCTTGGATTATAATAGATACACATAACTACAGTACTTCTCAGAATTCATTTCAAAAACTTCACTATATATAAAAACAAACAAATGAAAAATATATATTCTAGAGACCTTTAGTAGCATTTCTTTGATATAGCTGCATAGGACAACCAGCTGTGCAGGAGTTTACTGACCAGGCTCTGGAGGAGCAGGGGGCATGAGGGATCGGTTTGGCAGCAGGTCCTCCAGGTCTTTCATGACCTGGTTGGTGCTGTCCGTGTTGTTCCTCCGGTTCTTCTCTTCATCCCGAGCCTGGAGAGACAGACAGACAGACAGACAGACAGACAGACAGACAGACAGACAGAGGTGGACAGAAAAATGTGGGTTAAAACAAGAGATTCAGAGACATTCAGGAAGAGAAAGAAAATAATTAGGAGCCACAGAACTGTGGTGTTAAATGTGTTAAGTTAAATATATGTCAAGAAGGTGTTTAAAGGATGACAATATTCTATATTTTTCTTATTGTTAACAAGTTCCACGAAAAGACCAAAACAATGTGTGTCCATCTCTGGTGTTGACTTTGGGTCAAATTGACCCGTTTTCAATTTTTGTTTTATATCAGAAAATATGGGACGTAGAAATAAGTGCTGAAAATGTGTAGAAGAAAAATTTTACAATTTAAAACGTTGGAAAAAGCATCAAAAGGTGACGGGAAGACAACACAAGGGTTAATTCCCCATTCTTTACTTACCATCTGCATCTTCTTCTTCAGCTCCATGTTGGAGTTTTGATAGGCCTCCGACACCGAGTTCAGATAGTAGATGGCCAGTCTGTAAAGGAGAAATGACGGGACTTGGTGTATTTTCAGTGGCTGCGAGGACACACGCTCTAGTACTAGGGCTGCAGCTAGCGTTTATTTTCATTGTCAATTAATATGTTTATTATTTTCTCGATTTATCGATTAGTTGTTTGGTCTATAAAATGTCAGATAATTGGGAAAAATGTCAATCAGTGTTTCCCAAAAGCCCAACATGACGTCCTCAAATGTCTTGTTTTGTCCACAACGCAAAGATATTCAGTTTACTGTCACAGAGGAGAGAAGAAACTGGAAAATATTCACATTTAACAAGCTGGAATTACAGAATATGTTCTTTTTTTCATAAAAGAAAATCACTCAAACCAATTACTGTAATCAATTATCAAAATAGTTGGTGATTAATTTAATAGTTGACAACTAATCGATTAAGCGATTAATCTTTGCTGCTCTATCTAAAACAATTTATTTCTGTAATCACACACTTGCATGTGTGTGTGTGTGTGCGTGCGTGCAAGTGCGTGCAAGTGCGTGTCTCGTCTACACTCACACCATGAGCAGTACAGCTGGTATGATGAGGCCGGGGTTGGCTGCGTAGCTGAAAATGGTTCCAAGGAAGGCTGGCAGGTCCAGGTCGATCGTCTCCATGATCACATCAAACATCTTCTGCTTCCCACTGCAAACATCAGCATGGTCAATATGTGTGTGTGTGTGTGTGTGTGTGTGTGTGTGTGTGTGTGTGTGTGTGTGTGTGTGTGTGTATTTGCACATGCTCATTTCTAACCAGTGTTGGGGAGCAACTAGTTACAAGTAACGGAAGTACGTCATTTCATTAAAAAACAGGTAACTAATCTATCACAGTTACTGGGAAAAATATGTAATTAAATTACAGTTACTTATGAAAATGTTCATGATTACATTGAGGGATACATCTGAATAGTTTCTGAAAAAAGCTAGGCGGTATGTTGACTAATATTCATTTTGGTGCTTTGCATGTTTTTCATGTCCACAATGCCTTTTGCCATTTGCAGCCACGGCCGTTTGGTGAAGTTTGATGCTCTTCTGATGCTTTCCACTGGTTCTCCTGTTTGAGTTTGCGGCGCCACTGGTCTTGACAGTTAAATTGCCTCTCAAGCTCTCATTACAAATTTAGAAAATTAATCAAAAAGTTATTAAATGTAATATAACTTTGGGAAAGAGACTTCAGATACAGTATTAGGGGACCACTAAGGCCTATATAAAAGCATCCAAAAAGCAGCATTTCATAGGACCTTTAAACTTTTTGAGTGTTATTTATTTATGATAAATATGCTTTTCCAATGTTTTAAACACAGATATGGAGATAATATTGGTCCAAAATTATGTGAAAAAGAGACAAAGAACTACCACAAAAGGACAAACGGACTACAAAAGAGTTGAAAAATAACAGAGACCCTAAACAACCCCAAAGAAAACCAAAATGACCAAAAACAGAGACGCAACACAACTACAAGGAGACGCAAAAAGCCACCAATTTATGGGAAAATTGAAATAAGTAACATTTTCTTGAGAAAGGACTTAACCAAATACCAAATACGCGCACCTAAGTCTTCCACAAAGCTAGGGTAAACACTGAGTATGACTTCAATGTGCGGTTACCTGAAGGGGCCGCAGTCAAACGAAGGCGGCAGGGTCATGATGGTGTAGACGACAGGTAACAGACTGAGGAAGAGGATGAGGAGCAGCAGGCCCATGTAGAAGTTGTTGGACTTGGAGGCTTTGAAGACCCTCTCGTGGGGGACGTTGGTGGCCATTACAGCCCAACACTGGTAGTACATGGAGCT
The DNA here is from genome assembly GCF_010015445.1 of Perca fluviatilis. NCBI lineage: Eukaryota > Metazoa > Chordata > Actinopteri > Perciformes > Percidae > Perca > Perca fluviatilis. Next base: position 8,593,661 of record NC_053128.1, read on the forward strand.
GAGGAGGCGAAGCACGTTGATGCCGACCAGCCCAGGAGCATAAAACGCACCCATCCTGAAAAAACACCACAACACGACATCACGTCATGTGATCAGATGATGTGTAACACATTTTTCAATATGAAAGTTGTTTTTTTGGGGGGCATTTTTGCCTTTAACTGATAGGACAGTTGTAGACAGGACCTTGGGGAGAGAGAGGGGGAAGACATGCAGCAAAGGGCCACAGGTCGGAATCAAACCCTGGGCCGCTGCGGTAAGGACTGAGCCTTGTTACATGGAGCGCACGCTTTACCAGGTGAGCTACCAGGGCTCCCCAATATGAAAGCTTTTTAGTTATGTTTAATTGATCACAGTGCCTTTAAAAGCATTTAAAAATGTCAAATACTATTTGTCGATAGAAATGTGTCCAATATCAACACATTTAGGGTGCTTTCACATCTGAGCAGTTTGGTCTGTTTTGACCGAAACCCTGGAGCGTTTCGTGGGATAGTCCTGTTTGTTTGGGGTGGTGTGAAAGCTCATTAGAACTCTGGTGCGCTTGAAAACGGGCGTGTCAGCTGCTTCTTAGTGGTCTAGAGTTCCGTTCACTTTAGGTGAGAACACAATCTTAAATATAGGAAGTGAACCAAAAAAACAGTGCATTTACTAGCCTGCAATTTCATTGTCCAATCGACCAGCAACCGTTTCTGCGTGACATTTTTTACAGTGTTTGGTGCGATTTGACAAAGTGCAGTGTGAACGCAAACCGAATGTATGAAAACTGCAAACAATGTTGTAACTTTACTCCCGAATCGCACAGTCTACAGAACTGTAGGTGTGACCCATAGGCTTAAATGATTCCCTTCATAAAATAGTTTTGTCAATAGTGTGCGTGATAAAACTGCTAAGGTTATTAGCAATCACAAACTGTGTAAGTGATCGCTATGAAAACACATATTGCAGGTTAACAACGTGGTTTATATCATTGCTATTATTTCCTACACCAAGGAGATCAAGTTTTCAGTTTGGTTTGGTTGTTTGTTAGCAGGATAACGGAAAAACGTCTGGCTTGATTTTTGTAAAACTTTCTGGGAGGGTGTAGCATGGTCTAAGGAAGAACACATTACATTTGACGGAAAACTGCGTAGTCCGAGAAGTGTCTATAAAAGGGTTTTTATCATTGTCACTCATCAGTTGCTCATCTAGGCTACTGTACCACCTTGACTACTTCTCCTGTCCGTATGGTGCATCCAGCATTTGCTGGTTTCATCCACTGTTGCACGCCAAAAAAACGTGGCACTATGTGACACCTTTGATGTGTGTTACACCTGATACACATATATTTGTTAGATATTTTGTTAAACAAAACAAAAATGGTTACTGTTTATTATCCATTTGAAGGTCCTATTAAGATCCTAAAATTAAAATACAAAAGAATGCCAAGAATCACACCTTGAAAGTGTTGGGCAGTAAATACATTATTATAGGCCAACGTTTGAGACACCCTGAGACATAATTTAACACAACACACACAGACACTCATGCACACACAGAAAAAACACACTGTAACCTGAGCATGTGCAGTATATGTGTAAAAATAAAGTTTGTACCAGATCATCCCTTGATTGAAGACCAATCCAAGTACATTACCACTGATGTCAAACTCTCCATATGACGGCTGAAAGGGAACAGAGATATGATTTACTTAAACGTATTCAACATAACAGTTAAAGGGACTGTACTTGAAATACCGGAAAAAGTGGGCTGGGATTGGCTCCACCCGGCTCTTACAGACCAATTTTTTTTTTTAAACCAATCACAATCGTTCTGGTCAGCGCTAAGCCCCAGATGCAACTACAGAGCCCTCCCCAAATAAATGGCGGAGTTAGTAGAAGGAGAGGGAGATTTCAGGCTTTATCCCAATACTGTGCATCGGGTAAGCCACTTCAGTAAAAGCAAAACTCAACACTAAAATGTATTATTTTTGTTCATGAACATGAAGTAAACTGTCTGTCATTGGGGAAAAAGAAACACTGACTGTGTTGTATGTAACAGTGTGTAAATCCTGATCCGTTACATTAAATTCACTTTCTTCTTCATTTCATCGGTGCGGTGCGGTGCCTGTCACATCTGTCTGCGCGGCACGCATGTCAGATCACTCCTTCTCCGTGGCTGGCTGCATCTACACTTTCCCTGTCCCCCTCCCTACACTAGAAAACAACAAAAGGGGGAAAGAGCATGCACGTGTGTTATTCTTTGGCTCTAACTCGGTTTTATTCTAATTTTCACGACAAACGGGACAGGATTCAAGAACTGCTTGTAATTCGGGACTATCCCAAATGTTTTTGGATGTCTTTTCACCTTTAGTCTCGCATCGCCAGACCTTTCTCCACAGCGCTGTGAAGGAAGGTCTGGCTAGTCCACATAACATTCTGGGATGGGAGAAAAACGTGCTCTGGTTTATTGGCATTTCTTTAAACCAATCTTGGGCGCCGGACAGAGCCACGATGCCTCTGCAAAATAGCAGGAACTTGTTTTGGTGGAACATGTGTACGTTCAAAAGTAGTTTTAGTCGTGCAACAGAAAACTCAGATTGGACAGATAGTCTAGCTAGCTGTCTGGATTTACCCTGCAGAGGTCTGAGGAGCAGTTAACCATAGTCCTCAGAAATCCACCGGAGGTTAAAATTACAACACAAAGAAAGAGGAAGGTATCGGACATCCGGCTGAAAAAAAGAGGGACATCTGGCGGAATTTTCGGTGGCAATGGACCAATCCCAGAAGTGCAACGTCGTGGATGTAGACTAGGTCACCCTAAACCAAAGTGTTTGACAAAATGAAATTTTGACCTGTGAGAAAAGCACAGGTGTAAATAATAAAAGTAAAGATGGCTGAATTCCAGTTCGCTGCTTCAGTTTCAAGGCCCTGGTACTGTCATGGCTTACTGGGACACTTGAGTAGAACTTAGTCATCAAAAGTAACACCTGTGCTTTTCTTACTCTGACAAGTTAAAATGTAAAATGTAAATGTAAAATGAAATGTGCGCTGTGAAAAAGAACATTGCTGCATGGACACCGTTGTCTCACAATGCATACTGTACAGACAACAGTGCACACAGAAATGGAGTTCCCTACTTACTATGACTCACCCTAAATAAACCATTGAAATTAAAATGCTTCAGCAGTCAGACTCACAAATCCAGCCTCCAGGTCCCAGCACCAGCAGTAGTTGAGGAAGCGAACGATGACAGCTCGAGCAAAGTCACCGATCAGGATGGTCAGGTAGGACACCTGGATGTCCGACACCGTCAGCTTCACAAACTCCTAGAAGAACACAAAGTCAGGAAAGTGAAATGTCTTTAAAAGCTTTCATCTCACACAGTTTTCAGAACATTTGGCAGAAATATAAGATATATAAGACTATAAGATGGGACATCGCTTCCAAATTAAAACGACAGACTCCAAGACATCAATGAATCCTAACATTCAAGTGATAAGATTTTAATCTTTAACAGGAAGTTGGAGAATTACTCAGCATAGATGGTGGGCTTTTTTTTAGCTGTCAGAAACTTTTAAAAACTTTTTATTTGAACTTTTAGTTACTATAAGTTATCAGATGATACTTGAGAAAAGTGAGAAAAGCTTGAGAAAAGTGCAAAAACAAGATGAATCTAAAATGCATGATATACAAAATGGGTCAAATTACTGGACTAAATTGCAGTATGTTTTTGCAAATATTCCTCATATAGCATCAGCAGAGAAGCTTACTAACAAAATGACATATGACACGACACTATTTATGGTGCTTTTCCATTACATGGTACCTGCTCGACCTGTCTCGACTCTACTCGACTCTACTCGACTCTACTCGCCTCGACGCGCTGTGCGTCTGTTTTCCATTGCAGATTTTAGTACCGCCTCAGCGTGGCTGGTCGTCATAGCGACTGCCGTGGGCGTGGCTTAGTAGAGTTGCTTTAATGGCTTTTCCCCGACTCATTTCCTGGTTCTCCGTCTCCGTAAACAACATGATATCAAAGAGATAGTTAACATTTACTGCTCCAGATTTCCCACCGTGGTCAGAAAGAACAGGGGAGACACTTTGTTTCTCTCACATATATATGACTCTAGAGTCGCTACTCGCTGCGGAGATAATCGCCGTCACTCTTTCACTTCTCCCTCGATCACCAGCTCCCCACACACACACATCACACATGCACACACCAGCGCACAAGTATAAACATCAGGCCACTTGTATGCTACGGAGAAAGCTCTGCGTGGAGCCTCCGGCAGCAAAAAAACACCGCTGGCTAAACTATTTAAAAATGCCGTCTCTCGCTAGCAATGCAGTGATCAGTGACGATTCTTACCGACCAGTCAGCAGCCTGCAGGTTTTCACGTCACCTTTTCAGCTCGCCTCAGCTCGCTTGGAACCTCGACTGAGGTGGTACTAAAAAAAGTTAAATCTGTTAGCAGGTACCAGGTACTTTTTTTCGTAATGGAAAACCAAAAAAGGCGAGTAGAGTCGAGGCGAGTCGAGCAGGTACCATGTAATGGAAAAGCGCCATTAGAAATACTTGTGGCTTGTGTTTCGGTGTCATATTTTATTTTCATTACTATGCCGACGGCGGTCTCCCAGCAGGGTCCTCGGATGACATCAGCAGGGTTCATGGGGGGTGGGATGGCACTACTGTCGTTGACCAGCCGCGTGTAGTTAGCGTAGTACTCCTTCATGGCCCAAATGGTGGCGTTCTTAATGGACTCCTCTTCTTCCAGCTATGAGGCACAGATTGAATTAGTCAACGGTGACACAAGTTAGTATTCAGCATATTGAAAAATAGGGATAGGCCCATTATCGGGCCATTTTTTGGCAGTTTGCAGATTGTCTGTATCTGTGTTTTATTTGATAACCAATAAAGTTAATTAATTAAAAAGTGCGCTCTTTTGGCTCGGCTACAGCTCTATGTCTGTCCCTATGCTTCGGTTCCACTCTCCACTGAGTCTGACTTAATGCCCCGCCCACAATCTGACTATCTTTGACTGGGTGTTATGTTGAAAGCTTCTAATTTATTGAATAATTGTATTTCAAGCATTCAAACTAAGTTGTGTATTGGATTTTCTAACAGCCCAAAATTTTGATTTTGATTTAAAGATTTTAATTTTCACTGTATATGTATATCGGTTCCAAATATTGGTTATTGGTTTTATTAACTACTAATAATCGGTATCAGTCCTGAAAAACCAGTATCGGTCGATCTCTACTGAAAAACATCCAAAGTGATTTTATGAATGTGAAGAGGAAGATTGCTATCTAAGATTATTTTTATGAGTTTACTCCACATGTTATTATATTCAATGTGTTTAACATGTCTTTATAGGAAAAAACGCATTTAATGTTGTTTGGTATACAAGCTACATTTTATATTACGTTTTAATTACGATTCATCGATTGATTGATCGTATTATGTTTTTAAGTTATTTTATTTCATTTTTCATTTTATATTTCAGAGATTCCATCCGCGTACCACTTAGAGGGAACTGGCGTACCACCAGTGGTATGTGTACCAGAGTTTAAGAACCAGTGCACTAGAGCAGAGATCTTCAACAGGGGGTCCGGGACCCCTAGGGGGTCCTCAGAGTTACTGCAGGGGGGCTACCAAATTATTGTTAATCTTTTGAAAGTAAAACAATAATAATTATAATGTCTTAACATGAATCCAACATTAGGCTTATTTGTGGAGAAAAAAAACAATACATGCATTTTGCTCTGGACCAATAAAGTACATATTGACCGACTGACATTTCCATCCTTAGATCCAGTGCCTGAATTAGGTCAAAAAAGGTGCCAGATTACATGATTATTGCATGTGTCTTGGATATTTCTATATTCATACGTATATGTTGAAGGGGTGACCCCGTATAGTCGACTATTCGACGATTCGATCTAAGGAGCCTGAATCGACTGCTAATCGTCGCAGTGTCTGAACATCTGGTTATGAAACAAAGGATCATTCCATTTGGCTTCATGGGGGAGATGAATGTCTGATTTTACATAGAATTGCTTGGTATTTTCCAATAAGTCATGATATATAGCCTATTTTGGTATGAATATCAGTCTATTAAAAATACTGTTAATAAGAATCGGAAGTAAGGGTACTCATGTGGACAAAAATCAGATGTGCCGGTACTCAGTACTGACCCTTTTCAGAATCAGAATCAGAATCAGAAAAGGTTTTTTTCCCACAATAAGTACACTTATGTGGAATTTGCCCTGGTGAAAGGTGCATAAATAAACAAACAAACAAACACATATTAAACGTTAATATAAATTTACGACAAAAAAAGACAAAACAACGAGCACCAAATCACCGAAGCGCCTGCTGTTGGCGCCATCTTGGTATTTCAGGCACTGCTTAGATCTGAATAGTAATACCAGCAGGAAGGCAGAAATTAGGCACTTTTGCATGCACGTTTATATGCAAGTTAAAAGACCAATATTATTTATATATTAATATTTAAAAATAGTTGATGGGTTTCTGTTAAGTTATCATCATCAAGGGCATCTGGGAAATGTGGTCCCAGCTGGTCAGTTTAGAATGAGAGAACACACACACACACACACACACACACAGACACACTGCTGCCATACCTTGGAGTTGACCTCATCGAACAGGGCGAACAGAAAGGTGTAGAGGTTTCCCAGGAAGAGGGCGAAGATGCGCCCGAGCTGCCACTTGAGGGCGATTCGAGGATGGTAGTCCTCCAGCTCAGCGATGGTCTCAAACAGAGGAGGACACACCAGACCCAGCAGAGACATGATGATTTCCAACTGTCCAAAACATAGACACAGCATTATCAGCATCATTGTCAGAATCGGACCGCTTTCATTCAGAGGCGTCTGAGCATCATTACCTCATTCTTCTCGTACCAGCTGAGGTCCGTCCTGTTGGCAAACTCCTGAGACCTCTTCACCACGAAGTAGATGAGGTATCCGCTGCCGCCCAGGCTGCAGATGATCATGACGTTAGCCAGGACTCGGAGGAACCTCCGCAGGTGAATGTTTTCGTCCTTCTGGTTCTCCTGCTCGTCCACGATGGACTCCTGTTGGTGTCAAAACAGGAACAGGAAGTCAGTAGAGAATAGCATTAGCGGTGTAGTAGTCTCGCATTGCCAGAACTTCCTCCCCAGCGCTGCGAAGGAGGGTGTGGCTAGTCCACACAACATTCTGGGATGGGAGAAAAACTGGCTCTTGGCTTCTTTTTCTCAAAAGTCTTGAATCTCTTCGGCTGACATTACTGTCCTTTAGAGGCTGTGCCGGGTTCCGTTTTACAGCTGGAGCAACATATTGGTATCATGAAACTAGACGACCTAAGTCATTGATATTATGCTAGCTTGTCCGGAAGGGGGCTAAATAACTCCAAACTTAGGCAAAATGTTGGCGAGGGAATAACTGGCATAGCCATTTTTAAAGGGGTCCCTCTGACCTCAAGATATCTGAATGAAAATGGGTTCTATGGGTAACCACGAGTCTCCCCTTTACAGCAGGGCTCAACAATAAGGATTTAAAACAATATAAAAACCCACTGGCATGTTTGGGCCAGTGGGTTTTGGGCCAGTCATGACAACCAAATATAAACAACAGCGCGAGTAGCGCAGTTTCTCCTCAGGCAGAGTGACAAACAGCGACGAAAGCCGCAACGTCTGATTGACCATGAAAACTGTGCTCCCACGGGTCCTGTGAAATATGACAGCTAGAGTAGATTGGAAAATAATGCTATAAGCACTGAACTAGATGAATTTACTGTTCATCAGACCCCAGATGAGACAAGAAGCTAACATTAGCGAACGCTGCGGTCCCTCTGACTCCGAGATGTTGTATTCAATTAAGGTTACTGTTTAAAGTGTTTTCCAGGTTAGTGGGGAAGCATACCGCTCAAAACCAACATGAGAAACCTGTTAACGTCCCCTCAGCATTTTGTTTGTTGCTAAACTGTATGCAAAATGAGCAGTGACGTTAAATCACCTGTTTCACGCAACGTTTTAAGGTACCGTCTATATGCTGGATTTTTCCTTAGCGCTGGTTAGCCAGTAATTAGGCCCGCTGACAGCAACGTAATTGTTCTTATTTTGGCACAAGGTTTAGTAATGACAGTAGTAGTGGTCATAGTCAGTGAAAATGTGATCTGAGATGCACATTGTAAATGTATCTGGAATAACGTTAGTCCATTAGCCCTGTGTGATATCTGTCAAGCTGAAAGGACTTACAGTAGTAAAACCGATTTTATGTTGGTCTAAAGACTGAAATAGAACTCTTTCTTACTGCTATTTTTTATTACTGTTGCCTATCTGCGGTGTAGTAGTAGTAGTAGAATTGAGGGTACCTAAAATGTATGCAATCAAAGAAATTACTGATAGAAATCACTGTCTCTAGTAAGTTAATTATTGCAATTAGATTTGATAGTTTTTTTAAATAATAGCCAACACTCTCAGTATGAACCTAAATTCATGTGTTTATACATTGTAAATTAAGATCAATTATAACTGTTGAGTTTTTGTCATGATTTGATAGCCACTAATAAAAAAACAATGCGTAAAAGGGCCATTAAAAATTGACTTAGGGCAAGCACATTTTTTTTCACTTGCCCAACCGGGGAAAAACCTTAACGTTGAACCCTGTACAGACATGCACACTTTATGATAATACCATTCAGTCTTGAAGCAAGAGCCATGCAGTTATTTTTGCCTATTCTAAAATGGTGTATTTGAATATTTCTGCATACTGGGGTCCTTAAACAGTCTTGGAGTTGAATACATTAGGTATGGGGTATTCATGTGTGATGATGTTAGTCTGTCTAATAGCCATTTTATTGTTGTGAGACCTTTTTTTCAAATATTTTTTGGGATTCTCTTATCAAATGGTTTTAAAAATAGTGCGAAGAGATAAATGGCGTAGCGTGCCCCTAGGTTTGGGCTGAGCCCAGAAAGTTTTCAACATCTGGCTCTGCCCCTAAACTACAGGTGTACTGAAAAATACACTACACATTCATATATGTTTCTTGTAAAATGGTTGCCATTGGTTACCTTGAAGCTGGTGGTGATGGAGGCGTATTTGTTGTCAGCGGTCTCTGAGTTGCCTATGAGGTAATCCCAGCTGGTGAACATCTTCCAGGCAAACGTGAACTCTCCTTCGTCTCCGTCTCCACCGCCGACATCAGCGTTCTTGGCCATTCTGAAAAAAACAAAACTTCGTAATGGGCAAGTAGGCAGACACGCCTGTACGTTATTAAGTAAGTAAGTAAGTAAGTAAAGTTTCTTACTAGAGCACATTTAAACACAGCTTAAGCTGACCAAAGTGCTGTATATAAGTACACTGAAATGTAAAAATAAATTTGCATCACTAACTGTAAAATAAATAAAAACAAATTTCATGTTTTGTCACTGGTTAAAACCCAAAATGTTAACACGCATTCCAAACTCTTACACTATAAATAGCTGACTAGACAGTACATCACTCCAGCCAAACTGCGCCACTTTAAAGTGGAACTATGCAGTTTTTTTTAGCTTAATTTACCTTAACTGAACAGCTTCGGAGTCATTGGAATGGTTATATGACTTTTCTAGGGTTGAATGGTGGTCGTCTCGCTCCCCCCTAGCGCCTGTGAGCGGAAAAAACACCCTTGCAACTTTGGGCCAGCGGGTCGCCGGCCTCAGTGTCAGGAAGTATCGCGTGATATCTGGTCTTGCGATGTAACGAATTGTTTCATTGCACTGCACACATACGCCCCGATTCAGGAACTGGCTAGCTATAAGAACATGGTAGCGATGGAGTTTTTCACACTATCTGAGCCGGCAAAAAAGAAGCAGAAAGCTAGGAAAGCATTGTCGGAGGAATAGAGAAAGAGGAAACGGTAGACTGACCGAGCGAGGAGTCAGACACAAGTAAACATAGGAGCTGCCAAGTATCTATTCTGAAGCTGTAGGGGGAGCTCTATAGAGAAACCTGCCAGCAAAAAGCGAATAAATGGTCAAAACTGCATAGCGTCCCTTTAACCCCAATATTCCCGATACATCAAATGTAACCACCAGAAGGGGTCACTGCTTCATCGCATGTGGGGCTGTCTACAGGTTGCCCACTTCTGGAGAAAGGTACTAAACCTTGTTGGTCGTATTATTGGCAAAGTAGTGCCTCTTGATCCAAATTGTTAAGGATACATATCCTTAACATTTACCCTGTCAATTTGGTGCTCTCAAATGATAAAAAATCCTTACTGAGTGTTTGCCTTTTAGAGGCTAAGAGGTGTATTGCTAGATCTTGAAAAAAGCCCACTGTCTGTGGAGTCTCTGAATGGTTGAACGGAATGACTTCCTTTCTGGCACTGGAAAGGATAAGTTATTTACTAAAAACAGGCTTGACAGGTTTTTGATGATTTGTGACATTTTTTGTATAACTTCCTGAAGAATGAAAACATACAAATTGATGTAGGAACTGTTGGACTGATCTGATGCTTTTACTTGGCTGTTTATTTATTTATTTTGTATATTTTATTTATTATTATTGTATTACTTATTTTGATGTACTCCTGTGCAATATTATTAATGGTATTTCTTCCTGTTATTGTCATTATTATTATTCCTTTATTCTATAGGGTAGATGCACTGTTTCTGTGCTGCGTTTGCACTTTGTAGGTGCTATCTTTGTTCCATGTCTTGTTGTGCATGTCAATATTGTACAAAAACAAACAAAACAACAATAAATATAAGTTTGAAAAAAAAAAGAAGTCATGTTTTTTTCACATTTTCAAACTTAACCTTAAATCATATCAAAATAAAATCTAAATTTCCCAAATTTAATTAATTCAAATGACCAAATGAAAACTAGAGCTTAATGATTTTTCCCGCGGCAGTATAAAGGTACTCAGGGCTAGCTGAAGCAGCCTGGCTGAGACAGTAAGAACGAATGAAAAGCAACCATCCTGTACGAGACTCACGTGCGGATCACGACCATCAGGCTGTAGCCGAAGGTGCCGATCCCCACCATGAGGTAGGACAGAGGCAGCCGGAACTTCAGCAAGCCGATGGTCCTCTGGTTGTTGTAATAGCCGTAGAACAGGACTGAATATTTGCAGTAGCCCTAAGAAAAGGAGAGGCGCTATCATTATTTACTTTTTGCCTTTGTTTTTTTTCCCAATCTTGTCTTCCTTTAGTGTCTGGTTTCTGTTGTGCTGTAGTAGTAGTAGTAGAGGTAGTAGTAGTAGTAGTAGTAGTAGTAGTAGTAGTAGAGCTGCCAATTTAGCCAGGATGCTCTCAAAAAGGAGGTTCACATCTTTGGGTAATTAAAGGTCAAATACACATAAAAAAGTGTGTTTTTATTACAAGAAGAACTTAAATTCTTTGACTGTTGTGGTTGAAAAATTAAACTTTCTTCTGTATTGTACATCTATAAAAATGTATGAGGGTCAAAAAAGTCACATCAAGAGGCTGGAATCTCTTTATGGTGTCTATATGTTCACAAAATGTAATGCTTGTTTCATTTTGATATGTTCACATTTGCTAACTTTTTCTTTAAAGCTAAAAGAAGGCCAGATGGACTATTTCATTAGTATTTACTTTGATTTCTAGCATTATGATTACAAATGCATAATGCTTAGTGAGTAATCTACGAATGTTCTTGTTGAAATCTGATTATATAAGTTATGTGAACTGATTTTCTTTGTAGAACTATTTTGAAAATGTTTGCGCTAAAGCCAATAAGGCTTGGGCATATTTATATCATCATATTTCAGACTCACGTTGAAATCCATGAGGACAGAGTAGTCCTGAGCGGTGTCCGCTTCTGCCCTAGGTACAGTCTTCCTGGGAATGGAGCCGTAGGGAAGGCCCATCAGAACCTGGGAAATAAGTAGTAACATTTGATTTCACGAATGGAAATTCAAAGCAGATTGGAATAATTTACCTGTTGAAATAAGATCAATTTCAATATTTGGCATATTTAAGAATGTCTTCTCACTTTAAGATGGGACTGTCATTGTTATCAATGAAGCCGTCATTCCCTATATCTAATGTTCATACCCGATTGAAGTTGGTGATCGACTCACACTCCGTTTATTTATCATTGGCCATTTTGGCCACCTAGTGGTTGTAATGTTTTACTGAATTTGTTTAGTTTTTTTGCCTGTTGTATGAACGTTGTCATAGCCACTGATAATTGCATTTCTATATTTATTTCTATTTTTTTAATTATGATTTTATTTTCCCCCGTCACTCTGTTGTTATGTAATGATTGTGATATATGTTGGGACCCCCTCGAAAACGAAATGATAGGTTAGACCGGGCAAGCTTCTCTCCTGCGGCTGTCACCCTACTGAACTCTAGCTCTGCATCCCGGTGACAACCAACCAACCAACTAAGCCCCTAAGTTCTGTTTCTGCACTACAACAGTACTGTTACCACACTGCACATAGCTGTACATATCTGTCTATATAGTTCATACTGAATATCCATATTTATTCAGTTTTTCTTATAATATATTCTGTTAATACACTGCATATATCTATATTATTCTTACTACTATTATAACGTTACTGCTACTACATTGCACATATCTGTACATGTTGTTCATACACTGTTCATATTACATAGCCATATTTATTCTGCTCTTATAAGGTATATGCTAATATACACATATTTATATTTAATTTATACTCTGAACCACCTTCTGTAAACCAACTGTACACTACTGTCTACACTGCACTATATTTCTTGTCCTGTCTACCCTTGAATATCACATTGCACTTTTCTGCTCTTTTTGCACTTCTGGTTGGACGCAAACTGCATTTCTCTTTGTACTTTGTACTCTGCAACAATGACAATAAAGTTGAACCTAATCTAATAGTTGTAAAATGTTCTATCCTTGGAGCTCTTTAAAGCCAGCGCGTTCAAAATGGGATACAAACTAGTTACATGTGTCTGCTGTTAAATGGTTATCTCTGCAACCTAAACAGAACACAATGAGTGAAATGTTACAATTTACCCCATAGTCCAGGTTAGCTGTACCCTGCCCTGGGGTGAAATGTAACATTATGATATAGGCCTACACTGGGGTGAAATGTAACATTATGATATAGGCCTACACTGGGGTGAAATGTAACATTATGATATACACTGGGGTGAAATGTAACATTATGATATAGGCCTACACTGGGGTGAAATGTAACATTATGATATACACTGGGGTGAAATGTAACATTATGATATAGGCCTACACTGGGGTGAAATGTAACATTATGATATAGGCAGAGGCGCGGGAAGTCATTTCCAGCAGGGGGTGCGGGGTGCTGGCGGGTGCGTAGAACAACTCTACCTCTGCTCCCCCTCCATGAAGTAGGCTACATACTGCTATGTACTGCACCAGCGAACTATATAGGCACTAAAACACATGCCAATCACTACTGGTCAAAGATTCCTTTGCACGCCCCGGTTTAAATCCGACCTGCGGCCCCTTTGCTGCGTGTCATTCCTTCTCTCTCTCCCCGTTCCTGTCTATACACTGTCACTATCGAATAAAAAATAATAAAAAGATGAATGACTAGTCCAGCTGAGCAGGCATCAAGTATGCCTTTCCAGTTCAATAAACCAAGTACTGCCATCTGACTCACACGTCACAAGACAGTGTTACAATTAATTAAATCATACCAAAGCGTTGTATGGTTCAAGACTATGGCGATATAGTACTCACTAAAAATCACCCAAGCAGAAAGCACAATAGTAATTCTGAAACGTGATTGACTGAAGATACAACAATGCCATCACACAACACAGCTGAGCGCAGGTTGTTAAATAACAGTCACTTAGTCAGCTGCAACTTCACAAACTGCAAAAGCCAACATATATACTGTACTTGACAACTAAGTCTCACACAGGCCTATAGCAGCATCACAAAATTATGATGCAATACGTCTGATATGCATGGCATTTCAATAAACTAAACAAAATATGTACATTATCTGGTCACACGGTCACAACAGATTATATTAACCTACTCAATTTACAGATAGCATAATAGCTCTTACCTTTAGAAGTTCTAATTTCTTGTCTTTTTCTTTGCAAAGTCGCAGATCAAATCCTCAAAGTCCAGCTCCCTCAGCAGCTCGCTAAACCCTACTACAGATGCGTTGCTGTGTGTTGGTAGAACTTCACAGGCAACGCAACAAATGTCTCCGGTGGACAGTGATATAGAATCCACTCCCGTGGTACCGTTTCGCCGTTGTGAAGGTGTCGGGTCAGTGCCTCGTTAGTGAGAGAGCGGGTCTTTCTACCGCCAGCCTCGTCCCCCCTCCGAGATGCTTGACATTTAGCCGCCGATTCTGAAAGGCTAATATCCCTCTGGGTATAACTTCCTCCCGGACGGTCTCTGTAATCGGTCCCCGTAGTGCAGGGTCTTCAGAGATGATGGTACCTGAGGTGCTATTACCTTGTTCTGTAATGCTGATGACCGGCCTCATCTCTGTCTTTTTCCACAACAACTTTGCTAAAGTTAACGTTAGCCACCGTTAGCTGTGGCTGAGTGTAGCTGGTAGAAGGCAGCGATTCTTCCAAGCTAACGTTAGCTAGCTCCTCGACATCCTCCTCTTCGTCATTCCCAGCTCTTTATTCGCGGGACATTTTTTATAGCAGCCGCTTTCTCTCCCTTTTCCACACTTTCACTCGCTGATACAACCCAATCTGACCGGGGATCAGTTACAAATAATTCCACTCTTTCAATCTCAACTCGTTCTTAGAAAGCTGATCTTGGATCAGTGCGATGTAAACAACCTGCTCTATGCCCACCCACCTTTATCTTTAGCCAATCTACACAATGCATGCGGCCTTCTCCCAATCATTACATTAAACAACTTTTATTTTATTCTGATTGGATAATTATCACCATAATGATTAATGCCCATTGGGTAATACGGGCTTGATCGCAGTTTGCCAACAAGGGGTGCTGCCGCCAACAAGGGGTGCTGCCGCACCCCCAGCACCCCTACTTCCCGCGCCTATGGATATAGGCCTACACTGGGGTGAAATGTAACATTATGATATACACTGGGGTGAAATGTAACATCATGAAATTAGCATAATGACAAAAACTTAATATTGAAACTTTCATTCAACACTAAAATTGCTTCTTAACATAATATTTGTGTGTGTAGGTGTTGGGAGACACCCTTCGGTCCCTCTTTCTTTTCCAAGACTGAAATTTAAAGAAAAACAACATAAATACACAACCAAGATTTAACTTGCGGTAGGTTGTAACATTTTCAGACTCTTGTTACTACTAGCCAACTGACGCCACGAACTAGCTTAATTTACAGCTAGCTAACGGCTAAAACATTAGCACTAACAACCTGCATGAAAGATATCTACATAGACGCACAATAAACATGAATTAGGTTTGTTGAGTTTATCTACAAAGCTGGAAATGCTATCACAACCATAAATGAGATTTTTTTTAATTCTTTCTTACCTAAAAATTTGTTTTTTTCTTTCTAAAATGTGCAGTGTCGGTCCCAGAGTGGTGCTTCTTCACACGTCGTGTATTAAGGACTAAACAGAGCACGTTTAGAGTGAAGCAGGTGATTCAGACTGTTCCTGATTGGAGAAACTCTCCCCTACATCTTAAGGGATTTATCATAATAAACAAATTTGAAACTCTCCAGATAAGCTTTTCCTCCTCCTGCCATCAGGGCCTCAAGGCTCTGGAACAAATAACCTACATCTGAAAATAAAGGTGGCTGAGTCAGCGTTGTCTTTTGAATTTTAAATTGAAAAGCATTATACTGATTTTACTTGATTTATCTGTTTGTCGTATGCTGTTGTGTTGCTGGAATAATTTTTTTTTTTTTTATCAATTTTTGTTTGACATACATTAAATCTTTAACAGGATGCTTGAGAAAAGGTGGTGATTTCAGAAAAACTTTTAAAAACTATTTCAACCTTTGGTTACTTTAGTTACTTTGGTTTTTAGCATCAGGTGATACTGTAGCTTGAGAAAAGGCCAAGAATAGGATGAACCTAAAATGCATGATATACAAAACTGAGATTGCAGTGGTTTTCAAATTATTTCGCAAACAATCCTAATAGCATAACAGCAATGAAGCTTACTAGTAAGATGAGATCATTTTTATATAATGATGACAATCATTTAGAAATACTTTGTGTCATATAAAAAGTTGTAATGCATGAATGGAAATTCCAATATCACTCTCGAGGTAAGCTTTCCCTCCTGCCATCTGGGCCCCAAAGCTCTGGAACAACCTGCCCCATAAAATAAAGCTCGCTGAGTCAGCGTCCTCTTTTGAATTTCTTCTTAAAACTTTTGAATTGAAAAGCATATCCTGATTTTACTTGATTTCTATTTATTTTTTTATTTATTTTTTGACTTTCATTCATTATAGTGTTTTAACCAGACCTACATTAGGCCAATGCGGCGAGACAAAGGAAGAACTTGCTTCGACACGTGGTCTGGTTTGTCAATAACTCAATGTCCATACTGTAAAGAGCAATTTTTTTTTGGCATTTTAGGCCTTTATTTGTGTAGGACAGCTTAGACTTGAAAGGAGAGAGAGACGGGGAATGACATGCAGCAAAGGGCCGCAGACCGGAGTCTAACCCGCAGCCGATGTGTTGAGGAGTAAACCTCTACATATGGGTGCCCGCTTCTACCAGGTGAGCTAACCGGGCACCCCGATGTCCATACTTTAAATATCTTTCACCCATTTATTTTTAATGGCGATGCATGCTCACCGTAGCACAGGTATATTTTAGTTTGTCCATTTCATTTCAGGTAGGTTTCATTCTGCTTTCCAACTAAACACTAATAACACAATACCACTCACAAGCCACTAACATGGTGAAAAGCTGTGTGCTTTCCCCTTTGCCGCACACCTGTGTACCTCTGGCTGTTGATTACTTACAGTATATGCTTCCTGGTGATCAAACATACAACTGCATATGCATTAATGCCACCAACATGGTATATGAACAAACCAAAAAGTAAAGTTACATAATGGCTCCAACAATAGTAATAGAATAATAATTAATAGATGATCTTTCACACTATATGTTTAATGCTTTGCTATATGCCATCTCCTTTTATTCCAGCTTGTGCATTCAGAAACATGACTGCATCATCTCACCTCAGGGATGACCACCAGGCCAAAGGTGAAACCAAAGAGGACCAGATTCATGCCGTACATCCAGCGCAGGAAGATGAAGTAAGATGCCACAGATGACCCAAAGTGACCTGAGGACATTGAGAAGGTTTTAAAGCTCAGCATCAGTCCACTGGGAGTCGCCGTTCAGCTGGTGAACACGGCTGTGTGCTAGGAACACAACTCACTTTCCACATCTTTGATCTTCCTCTCCCAGGGGATACAGGCGGTTCGGAAATTCTCGAAATCTCTCTGGAACTTGATCCATTTCTGGGTTGAAAAAAATAAATAAACGGTGAAGCGTTGAAAATGATAGATGGAAAACAGACACGAAAGCAAAAAGCAGAGATAAGATAGAAAGTTAGATTTTTGTGCCGAACCTTTGCCATCATCACTTTGTAGGCGTACCACTTCCTGCCCTTTCCTTTGCCCAGAGCTCCTTCAAACTTATCCACAAATTCTTGAGCCTCCCTTTAAAGAAACAAGGTCTCATGTGAGATAAATGTCCATTAAAATGATCTGGCTTTTTGTTTGTCCACATGGATTTACTTTGAGAGCCACAATAACAAAGTTTTCACAATAAGTGATGATTTCAAACCCAAATATTTAGCAAGTTTTGAGGTAGAGGAACATGGAACAGAGTTTTTCAAAGTACTGTCACGCGCTTCAAGTAAAATGCCTATGGTTTTGTTTCATGTTAAGGCTTGATATATGGCTCTGTGATTCTAGGCTGAGGTGAAGAACTTGAATCTCAAACAGGAAACCAGGACAGGCGTAGGAGCATACTTCAGGTGCACGAGCCTCCGCTTCATCCTCCACGGCTTGGTCCTGATGTTAGCGATCAGTTTCTTCTTCTCCTCCACCTCCTCCATCAGCCGGGCCATCTCTCCCTCTGACATGGACTCCTCCTCTTCAGATTCTGAGTCGGAATCAGAGGAACTGGAGAAGAAAAGATGGATGGACATGTAGAAGGGAAGGGAGGGAGGGGGTTTGTTGTAGCAAACACAATTGTGAAAGAATTACTGCTTTAGGCCAAACATTATTTATATGAAACAGAGAAAACAAGACTCTAGGAGACTGTACTGAGGCACAGCTTAGGTGCAGATGTTCCTCTGTTTGGTTTGCGAATAAAAGCGTTCGGCGAGTGTCCCGTTGCAGGTGATTTCACAGCAGTTTCACGAGGCTATGCTGATTATGTGAGAATCCGGTTTATACTGGGGGGGGGTACTATCTACAGGGGAAGACTCGAGTCGAACAGAGCCGTACCATACAGTGGAAACACGGCAAAAGTCGATTTATATACTGGGCACCATGGATAATCTGTACCAAATGTCATAGCAATCCATCCAATAGTTGTCAACCTTATGGTGGCGCTAGAGGAAAGGTCAGTAGGATTCATCCTCTGGTAACCATGAATGTCAACAGCCCGGTCTCATGGCAGTTCGTGCCAACACAGGACTTTCACCCCGGAGACCGTGGATCGCGTCCCGCGTGTGACGGTTCCTTTCCCCGTTCTTCTTTTCCTAACCACAACCGTCCCGTTGTTGTGGCGTTTCATTTCCCCGTTGTTGCGTGCCCCTGCGCCCAGGGATCACGTCCCGTGAGTGGCGGGCCGTCCCGTTGGTGTGGCCGGCGTGTGGTGTTTCGTTTCCCCGTTGTGTGCCCCTGCGACTGGGGATGCGCCCGAGGATCGCGTCCCACATGTGGCGGTCCGTCCTGTTGTTGTGGCCGGCGTGTGGCGCCTCATTTCCCCGTTGTTGCGTCCCCCAGAGCAGGTTTGAAAATCGTGACCTGTACACGTTCAAAATTTGTGGCGTATACACGAAATAAATGTCAGAATAGTGACCTGTACACTAATTAATAAATGAAAATAACGTGACTATTTCACGACCTGGCGTGAGACCGGGTTGATGTCAAACAAACAACAACATGTCATGGCAATCCATCCAATAGTTCTTGAGATATTTCATGCTACGTTTACACGTGGCCAGCTATTTTCATAAACGGGCATTTCAACTTCTCCGTTTTCAAAAATAACATTGTGCACAGCTGTCAGTTTTCAGAAAAGTGTTCGTTTACACGTGCCAGTGTATATATGCCATCAATGCAGTCAAGAGCATGCCAGACCTGTAGGTGGCAGTGTAACGAGAAGCTCAAGCCCACGTTAGCCAATCAGAATCCCGAAAATAGCAACAACAGCAACGAGTCACTTCCTCTTTCGCTCTCTCGGCTGCCTAAACCTCCGTTTGTCTCAGTTTACATGCAAACGTGCAAACGAAGATTTCAAAAATCTCCACTCTGGCCGGAGTTTTTAGAAAGACTCGGTTTCAGAGGCAAATTCTCCGTTTGCGTGCAAAGGAAGGGTACAAACGAAGGCAAATGTCTCCGTTTGTAAAAATAACCATGTACGTGTAAACAGGGTCTCAGTCTGGACCAAAGTGGTGGACAGACCGACCTACCAACCAACCAATACTGCATGCTTTTGGCATATCCATTACCTTTCTGCACGCACAACCCTCACACCAAAGATTTCAACTTTGTATATGGAAAACTACTGGCCCGATTCCCATGATTAATGCTGGGGATATTCATGTTCCCCAGAGGATGAGTCCTAATTGTTTTGGGTTATAGAGTTTACATTTTAGCACTGTTTCCACACCTGGTTAGCCTGGTCCTACTAGACTCTGGTACATTTCATTTGTCCAGAGAGTCTGGCCTCTCTCCATTGACAAGTGTTAACTTCCTTGAAGGCGGGTACTCTGTTGAAGTTTAAAACTATTGGATCTGCCCAGAGCGACTCTGGATCTGCCATAACCAATTGCTAACGTTTGGTCATGACATATGTCATGCGCATGTGCAACAAGAGGGGAGACCGACAAGGCTTATATTTAGCATTAGCATCGCTAGCGTTAGCCTGAGCCAACTCCTTCACCACTAACAGAGTGAGCTGGAAAATCTAACTTTTCCCGAACCCCCGTGGAGAGGAGGGCCACACAACATCATGGCCACCAACACAACTCAGCAAAGATTGTTGTTGCTCGGGCTTTAACTTCTGGATATTCGTCAGGTTTGCCACAACGGACCGAATGGCTTCGCTCACATCTTTCTCCGCCGCCATTACGGAACTACAACTCTAGCGCATGGCCTCAACATCATCGTTCTCAGCCACTCCCTCTGTTTGCTGATTGGGCCGCCAAAAATGTGGCTGGAGAAAACTGAAGACTATACCACAAACCCAGACCTAGTACTGAAATGAAAATTGAGCATAAGTACATAGGAGGGCGGAGCCAGGCTAACACCTGGTATGTTCGATATTGAATTTTAAATTGTCATATGTATTGGCAATTAGAATGTCCATTTAAGTAATTTGATCCTTGATTTAAATACAGGTGTTAAATAACTAAATTAGACAGATATCTTTATCTTCTCACCTGTCGTCCTTCTTCTTCTTTTTCTTCTTGTCCTTGTCATTGTCCTTGTCTTTCCCCTTGTCCTTCCCTTTGGCATCCCCCTTCTTACCCTTACTGTCCTCCTCCTCTTTCTTTCCTTTCTTCCCTCCTCCCTTCTTTCCCTTCTTTCCCTTGTCTACGTCGCTGTCCTCCTCATCACTGTCCTGACCTTTGCCTCCTTTCTTCTTATTGGCTGCTCCTTTCGGCTTCCTCTTTGGAGCCTCGTCCTCGCTCTCATCATCATCATCCCTACCGCCACGTTTCTTGGCGGGCTTCTTCTTGTTTGCTCCCCTGCGTCCCCTGGGCGCTTCATCCTCATCGTCTTCATCTTCGTCTTCGCTGGCTGGTTTTTTCCCGCGGCCTCTTCCCCTTGCACCTCCTCTTCCAGCTCCCTGCCTCCTGTTCGTTCTCTTCTTGGTAGCGCCGTCTACATTAAGACCAAGTCAAACACAAAATACTGCATTTGGTATTCTGGTTATTAGATCAGACAATATTTTGTTGACATGCTGTTTTATCCACTTACCATCACTGTCACTCAAATCCGCGTCAATCTCGATGTCAACTGAGGAAGGGCACACACACAAAAAACAGCACAATCAAAATGCTCAAAACACCAGCTCAACCAGACCATGAGGACGTCCATTTACAATGCCAACAAATATAATTCTGTTCTACAGTTAATGACCAAATTCAGTGCAAAAAAAAAGTCTTCCTTCAAATTATTAGTGGCGTGGCTCTGGGAATGGTAACGTCAGTCCATCACTTTGGTCCAGGCTGAAATATCTTAACTATTGGATATATTGCTATTGCTATTGGTACATTGTCAACAGAATGAACTGTAATTACTTTTCTGATCCTTTAATATTTTATCTCACGCTATGATCAAGTCAAAATTGTAACGAGTTCAATACTTTGCTGGATGACTAAGTACCTGCAAACATCATCAGCTTAAACTGCACTTTGTGTTTAGTGCTAATTAGCTAATGTTAGTGTAATGAACCGGAAACCTGATTCGTTCAGCCTGAAGGGCTATCCTTTCCCTAACTATTCAAGGTCAATGCCTAACCTTAACCATCTAACGTTACACATGTGCTTAGGACAAATCAGGTTTCTAGCAGCCACAGTGCTAATGAGCAAATATTAGCATGCTAACAAACTAATCTTGCTGATGCACTTTAGCGGTATTATTGTGAGCATGCAGACTTTTGCAGAAGTTTTTCAAATCTAGTAGTGCCATGGAGCTGTTTTGGATCCCCGTTTTGTTTACCGCACATTCGGGCAGTCGTGCATGCACCCAACCCCCCTGAAAGTACCTGTAACTAGCATTTAGTATCATCTTCTGAGCAGGTGCCCACATTTAGTTCCAGGAACTCAGCCCAACAGTGGGAAGTGTGCCAGGCTTTGAAGTCAATTTGACATAGCGGCCAAACAGTGGAATTACAACTTCTGTGTCAGTCACGTGATGCCCTCTGGCCCAAAAATACTTTTCCCCATAGACTTACATGGCAAAAGAGACGTCTCTAAATCAGTGTATACATTTTTTGGAGCGTCACAACCCCTGCAGTATGACTCGTTTCACTATCAGAATTTTAGATCCATTTGCTCTGATGACATTTGGAAAGTCTAGAAGAGTCGCACAATAAATCATTTAATCCCCATTGAAGTTAGCAGAGTGCTAAACCGGAAATAGCCGGCTCGGCCGGCGAAGGTCTGTAGTGCAGCAGGCGCATTACAGACCTTTGGCTGCACAGTGCGGAAGCAGCGGCGATCATCGGGGTCATTTTATCCGCGGATGTTGAACTTTTTTGGCTTCATGCGCCACTGAGCAACTCTCCTGGAATGAATGGGGCTCAGCCTCGAACACTGTATCCAGGATCTTTTTAATGCATCCATTTTGGAGACGAGTGGAAACAAACGAGGACTTGGGATGATGGATACATGTCATACTTAGTTAAGTTCCTGAGTGTGGAAAAGGGCCGTAAGTCCACGCCTCTGGCATTAAAGCATATAATGTTGCATAAAGTCTGTAGTCTACATCCACGACGTTTCACTTCCGGGATTGCTAGAGTGCCACTCTTTTCGGCCGGCTGTCCGTTACCTTTCGCTTCCTTTGTGCTGTAATTCTAACCTCCGGTGGATTTCTGAGGACTATGGTTAACTGCTCCTCAGATCTCTGCAGGGTAAATCCAGACAGCTAGCTAGACTATCTGTCCAATCTGAGTTTTCTGTTGCACGACTAAAACAACTTTTGAATGTACACGTGTTCCACCAAAACAAGTTCCTTCCCGAGGCTATTTAGCAGAGGCACCGTGGCTCTATCCAGCGCTTAGCACCGCCCGAGACGATTGTGATTGGTTTAAAGAAATGCCAATAAACCAGAGCACATTTTTCTCCCATCCCGGAATGTTGTGTGGACTAACCAGACCCTCCTTCCCGGTGCTGTGGAGGAAGGTCTGGCAAAAGTTTGTAATAGTAGTAAGTGCTTGTACATTTTTTTCCAACACAAATTATTCTTACAATTCTTTTTTGATACAAAATAAAAACAAATCTAAATAAACCAAAGGCCGCATAAAAAAAACTATTATGACATACAAAGAAAATGAATCCTTTAGTCCTTCAATGTTCAACTCACCATCATCTGTATCTCTTTTTCTCGGCATGATGAACAATAAAAAGTGTCTGTCCTCTGTGTCCTCTGCAGCATTCGCCCAGACTACCTCTCCCAGCAGGTTGGCTACCCTCTGCCTTGGCTTCCCACCAGCACCCAACTCAGGTAACTGTCAGTGCCGTCACTATGACGACTGCCGCATGTGACCCGCTCTCAACAGGTTTTTTTAAGATATGTGATATCAATTCTGGAAACCAAAGGTTATCCACTGTGCAAAAAGCAGAAAGCAGAAAGGCTGGGTTAATCTCCTGGGGGCTCGGCCATTTATTATTTAATTATGACTAAATAGTGGTGGTGATATACAGCTGGGGGTCACACTGCTAGATCATATCAGGCCCTTCACTCTTTAGAAGTGAAACAGCCTTCATTGTTCATTGTGGCTCTATTTAGCTAGGCTTGACTTTTGTGTCCTACTTTGTTTTTCCTTAATGGCCAAAGGACCGTATAATCTAATGTGCCCAGAGGCACTCTCACTCGTCTTGTTATTGGAGACGACACAAACACACACACACACACACACACACACACACACACACACACAAACACACACGAAGCCCAGACGGCCTAAAGATTTAATGAAGGTTTAGGTTTCTTTATGCAAGGCACACGGAGCAAACCGTAAATAACCCTGCAATGACTTTGCAGCTGCAGGATTGTTTTGTTTCAGACGTGTTCGACAGAACCACAGCAGGTAAGAGGGTGAGCCAACCTGCAGCCGACAGGGACTGACAGCAGCCGCCCATGCGTGCGCGGAGCTGCAAAGCGCACAGAGAAACATATCATAGCCTCATTACATAATAGAGTGAAGCTCATCTTTCAAATCCCAAATGATTCCATTACATGGTCTTCAGTTCCCACGGGGGAGACATGGATCATCACACCCTTTAACACTCGTGCCGGTGTACAGGTCGGTATGCTGCACTCCTGCCCACCTGTTCCGAGAATATTAACACAAGTGGTCCATATGTTGAGAAAGTATCTTAGATGTTGCTAGAGAGCTGATTATTTGTTTGATGGTAGAATCACCACACAGACCAACTTCAATCTTCAAACTAAAGTGGGCATTACATAAGCTACGTATAAGATAATATGTTTAATGTATATGAGAGTGTATATTAGGGGTGGGGGGAATAAATCGTTTTACGTATGTATTGTGATTCATTATTTTTTGGGCGATTTTGGACGGGGGGGGGGGCTTTGGTGTTTTAAGCCCCCAACGTTGTCTTCCACGCAGCGCTGCCTGGAAGGCATTGGGATTAGGCAATGGTTAGGGTTAGGGTTAAGGTTAGTGTTAGGTGCCTTGAAGTCGACTTTGGGGGCTTAGAACACCATTGAGCCCCTATTTACGGCAGCTATGTGCACTATTTTTCAATCCATTTGGTAAACGAATGCCTGAAAATGTGTCCATCATTCTGGAAAAACATGATCGTTGCCAAAGAATCATCCTGTAGAGCCTACATACTATTTTGTATCTAACTGTTCTCCAACTGTCTCCATCGTTCAGAAACCAGAACACAACAAATGTTGAGGATGAAATGTTTTTACTCCTGCCACCTAAAAATAGGCAAACATGGTCTGACGTTACTATCTTTAAGTCACATAATGTAGGTAGGGTAGGAATTTGGCGAAAACAGCATTACAAATCTTGAAACCTATTTTTAGTAGAGTTCACAGAACGAATGGGCGATATCTCCCCAGTAATAGAACTTTTGCTCCATTGATTTGCCGGTTCAGTCAGAGAGACCTGACACAAAGTGGAAGTTATTTTTAAAAAACCTAAAAGATCCGGGGCTTTTTGAGAAAACATTCAGGGCTGGAGCCCCAGAAGCCACCCCCTCTATTTGGAACTTCTTTACTAAACTATTTCTGTCACTTTTCATGTGAACAACTGAGTGCCACACTATGAATGTCTTCCAGGAGAGACTGTTTGAAAATGCGCGCTTTTCCCCGTAGTTAAACAACATGGTGGCTGACCTGACGTAGTTGGACAACATGTTGTCGATCTGATAGTTCTGATGCATCATTACCCGACTCTTATGTGTACATGTACTGTATGTGTATATGCAAGTTCGTAGATAATATACTGTATATCACAACTATTTTAATATTCTTTTTTCTCTTAAACCAGACATTTTTAGGGGGCCAAAATGTTCCAACTAACTAACATTGATGAAGTGAAAATACACAGTGAGAGGGTCAGAGTTTAAGATGATAACACAAACAACAACCAAAACCAAGTTCACGGCTATTTGAACGTCCAAAGTGTCATTGTTTAG
Organism: Perca fluviatilis; assembly: GCF_010015445.1. Classification (NCBI taxonomy): domain Eukaryota; kingdom Metazoa; phylum Chordata; class Actinopteri; order Perciformes; family Percidae; genus Perca; species Perca fluviatilis. The sequence goes on from NC_053128.1 coordinate 8,619,220, forward strand.
CTTGGTTGACACCAGACCCTTGTCAGTTGTAAGTGAGAGTGGGTCTGGGGAAGCTTCATTCACAGCCCATTTCCAAAGGGCGTTAACAAAGGACGCCGCTCAAATGCCTCTGGGCGCAATTGGATAGTCCTTCAACCAATCAGAGCGATGAAGGAGATGACGTATGCAGAGCGACGGAAAAACATCTCAACCAGCGAGCATGTTGTGCTATCGTCATCGTGTAAAGCCAGCCTCAACGGTTGTGATCGGTGCCTCGATTTGGAAAAATTGGAAATGGGCTTGAATGGGCTCATGGCCAGACTGACTTGCAGAGCAAATCTCAAATTTGCCGGAAGTGCGTCAGGGTTTCCCCAGGCTAACCATGGTTATCATTGCTAAGCCTCTGTCCTGATTGACAGGTCAGTGTGTAGCCACGCCCCTAAAGCATCCCCTGCTTTATCGTCTATTTAAAATAAATGGGATCGTAATTTACTAAATGAACATCATGCTGCATTGAAGAAGACTGGAAAGTAGCGATTGAGACCATGAACTCGTTATGAAAAGGTTTACTGAGGTAATAAATCAAGTGAGAAGTAGGGTCATTTTCCCATTAGTCTATATCCACGACGTTCCACTTCCAGGATTGCTCCGTTTCCGTCGAAAATCTGTCCAGTCTGAGTTTTCTGTTGCACGACTAGAACAACTTTTGAACGTACACGTTCCACCAAAACAAGTTCCTTCCCGAGGCTATTTTGCAGCGGCACCGTGGCTCTTTCCGGTGCTTAGCACCGCCCAAGACGATTGTGATTGGTTTAAAGAAATGCCAGTAAACCAGAGCACGTTTTTCTCCAATCCTGGAATGCCGTTTGGACTAGCCAGACCTTCCTCCGCAGCGCTGTGAAGGAAGGTCAAGTGAGACTATCTATATACTATATAGAAACTGACTTCTTCTTGCAACCAGTGGAGTCACCCCCCTGCTGGAAATGAGACTGAATGCAGCTTAAAGACCCGGAAGACTCGTCCATTATTTTTACATTTTAGGGTTGCCAGTTGTGTTTTGTCATACACACGTATACCAATGAAAAGGTTGATCACAATAAGGAACATTTATGTATATATTTTCATTATTAATTCCTGCATTTATTTTAAATGAACCTACTATTTATTCTTTTAAATGCCAAATGCCCTGGGCTTGTCTCTCTGGATGGAAAGTAGTTCCGTTTACAAAAACTAAACATACAGCAGGAATTCAACATTTCTTTCTTTTAAATTTGGGCACATTTGTGATCTCGACACGCATTTCTAAACACCTGCATGTCTAAAAACCATCAGATGTTTCTAAATCAATATTTCATGTCCAGCATGAAAGATGCATGAGCAATTAAAAGTTAATGGATCAAGTGTGGTGAATGCTGTATTATCACTGCACATCTGTGACAGGTCAAAAAAAAAAAAAAAAAAAAAACGGGTTACATTTTACTTGAAGGTATCTACATAAGAGTGACATGACACTGTCATGAACGTGTCATAAACATTACAAACAAGTCATAAATGTTTATGACATAACACTTCTTTTAGTAAGTGCCATTTAGTAAGTGTCATTCAGTTCAAGTTAGGGTTAGGGTTCATGTGTCATGACAGTGTCATGTCACTCTTATGTAGATACCTTCAAGTAAAGTGTTACCAAAAAACGTACAAATGCTACGGTCTGTCTGTGTAAGCTGTTTACGTGTTTTATTTGGATCCCCATTAGCTTCAGCATACGCTAAAAGCTATCCTTCCTGGGCTCCTGCAATCTGTCGTGTGACAATACAATTTACAACATCACATTACACACAGACATTACACAACATTACACAACATTTCACAAAACACAAATCACATTTCAATTTTACAGCTAACGCAATTAATCAAAAAGAAAGAAACAGACATTACGCTACTCCGAACGAATCTATTTTAAGAAATAAGAGATAACAAAAAGCCATATGACAGGCTCTCTCTAAATTGGTACTAGATATTGAAGTTTCTTTTGACGGTAGTGTTTTGTTGTTTGATAGTATTTGGGAGGAACATTGCTCCGTACCTGACCGAACGTTGACTTGATTTGGTTTTCACTTTAGGTCAAATGAAACTCCCTCCTACTGCATGCCTCGTTGGATAATGATGTGTATGAGTACTAAAGGGTAGATAGATAGACATTTATTGCTCATTTCGGAAATTCATCTTGCACCTTACAGCTCATCAGATAGACAACAGACAACAGGATCACTAAACCCTCCCTCCCCACGCACAACAACAATACACAACACCAAGTATCTCTACATTATAAAATAGCAAAGTGCAGTATCATTAGCACCAGTGGGCTATCAATAGTAAGGTGCAACATCATCAGTGACATTTTTAATATCATACCAAAGTGCAGTGTTATCACACAGAAAGGATCAAGTTATTTTCCCTAACTTATTCAGTAAAAAACTTTTTATATCAAGTAAAAGGTGTTTGAGTTGTTATAACATGATGTATGACTATATTAATCACTGTCCAAACAGTGCTGACTGTATCATGTTTCACACTTCAATTTACAATGTTTTTTTTTATTATTAAGCGTGTTTTATTTATTAACTTTTATTTTTGTGTTTGTCTTTAAGAGCTTCATAATTCTATACCACCTGAACGATCCGTTTAGGAGTAGCCTACACTCATGTTTGGATTATGTTTTAATGCTACATGTTGAATGGGATCGTATGTCTGTTATGCCACCTAGTGGCTAATATCTAAAGACAAAAACTGACCAACAACTAACCATCAACTACTGCAGCATAACTGTGTATTAGGAAAGAAATGAGCTGTGCTACAAATTTTGAGGTTATATACATTTTTTTGTCAGAATATATTCAATATTTCTGAACTTGGTCTGAATATTGTTTTTTAAAAGGTGTCAAATAAGGGTCAATCGGAGTTCGAGTTTGCGAAATTATGTTCAGAAATCTTTTCATAGGCTGTATATTTCAAAGGTTGTATATCTACCTTTGTAAACCTGGGATAAACTCTCCATGAGAAATTCAAGTTTGTGAATTTGTAGAAAAGATGAGCAGTTCTACAAAACCGGTTCCACTTAGAAAAACAGGGCCGAAATTCATACTGTGTGTGTGTGTGTGTGCGTGTGTGTGTGTGTACATCCATGTCACACACAATGTGATAGTGTTTTCTGCTTTAACCCTCCTGTTGTCCTCGGGGTCAAATTTGACCCATTTTCAGAAAGTTTCTATATCAGAAATTTGGGTTTCCTTCAACCAAATAGTCCAAAAAAAAAATAACGTGGATGGTTCCATACAACGCTCTTCACAAGTGAAATATTTTCATTGAATTTGGGTGTGGTTTTTTTTCATAGCATTTGAAGAAGAAAATAAATCATTAAAGGAACACTGAAAAAAGTGACCGGAATGTAGGGGGGGAAAAAAACAACAAAAATGTCCAAAAGAAACGCAGAAAAAAAATCGACAAAGACATTGGAAAAAGTGACAAAGAACTTCGGGAAAAGGGAGAAAACGTCAAAAAGTGACAAAAGATTTCAATGAAAGCATAAAAAACAACAAAAAATGTCCAAAAAAAACAAACAAAGAACTTCGGGAAAAGGGACAAAAGTGTCTGGAGGTTTGAACTTAAAATTTTGACCCAGAAAAACTAAAAGTTGCACGGTCTACGGGAAGACAACACCATATAGTCAGATGTTCATAAATGCAGCTATATATTGATCCTTGTATAACCTTACTGTTTATAATTTGTGCACACATTTCGAAGTTGCAGTGTGGTGTGTATTACTCAACAGTCATTACTACCTAGGATTGTTAAGATAGAATTACTTGAGCCTGTAATGAAAGCCTCCCAAAAATCTTGTTTCGACTTCTTGGGAGTTCATTTTCCTGCTGCTGTTCTCCATTTGCTCGTCTTCAGAGTACTCCGACTGAGGAACACAGGTGTCGGTGACATAATGAGCTGCTCCTGCTGATGATGACGGAGTACTCTGCACGTACAGTACGTATCAATACATACAGTCCTCGTGTTTGAGGCAGGGGAGCAGGTGTCATAACCTGACCCGAAGCCAGATCCTGTTTCCCCTGCAGAGCCACGGGGGCCGTGGCAGAGGAACTGACAGACAGCCTGGAAATTAGGGGCGCACCATTCAGAAAATGTCAATGTCGATTCCATATCAATTTTTAGGCTCACAATTGGATTTTCAATAAAAAAAAAAAATATTCACAGTATGTAAATGTAGTTACTTTTCCCATGTGATTGCAGTAGACATACAAATAATTATATAATTATATAATTATATATATATATAATTATATATATATATAATTATATATATATATATAATTATATATATATAATTATTTGTATGTCTACTGCAATATCAATTAAAAAAAAAAATATTCACAGTATGTAAATGTAGTTACTTTTCCCATGTGATTGCAGTAGACATACAAATAATTATATAATAATATAATTATATATATATAATTATATATATATATATAATTATATATATATAATTATTTGTATGTCTACTGCAATATCAATTAAAAAAAAAATATTCACAGTATGTAAATGTAGTTACTTTTCCCATGTGATTGCAGTAGACATACAAATAATTTTATATATATATATATAAAAAAATTGGATTATGACACACTCAACATTATTATCTTACTTGACAAACCCTGGTTAAAACTTGAATTTGTCACAATCCATGTATGCTGGGCATTTTACTATTTGATGTTAAAGTGTAACTCTCGCCAAAATGCAACCTAGGGTCTTTTTGTGAATGTACCCGAGTCAAACTTTGGTTTAAAAGCCTATTTAGGACGGAATCGCCACTCTTAAGATTTACCACACTTTCGTTTTTCGGTCAAATGGCCTTCTGAATGGGAGTGCTAGGGGCACAACTATGATAGCCCCAAAATAAATATTTTTAAAACAGTAAGAAGGCTCGACACAACATGAGACTTTGCTCCAAGTATCACCAGGGGCTCTACACCTTAACGAAAGCATTGACAACATTGTTTGTGTACCCAGAGTTTACTAAAAAGAAAGGTTTTCAACAACTCACCGCAGCTCTTGTTGCTTCCGGCCGCTACCACCTCTGCTACCGCAGTCAAAACGAGTCGATATCCGAATGTGAATGAACAGACTCCATATGAGGCTCCTTTTTCAACTACAAGGTCAATATTGTTTTTCAATAACGACAAAACAAGAAATAATCCGTACAAGTTACGTTGCATTCGATTGTTTTTGACTGATAAAATGGCTGCGGTCGGAAACTACGAGCTACGGTGAGTTGCTCAAAACCTTTTTTATTGAACTCTGTGAACACAACCAATGTTCTCAATGCTGGAGTTCATGTGTAGAGCCCCTGGTGATACGTGGAGCAAAGTTTCATGTTGTGTCGAGCCTTCTTAGGGTTTTATAAATAGCGATTTTGATGCTATCATAGTAGTGCCCCTAGCACTCTCATTCAAAAGGCCATTTGACCGAAAAAGGAAAATGTGGTGAATCTAAAGTGGTGATTACGTCCTAAATATGCTTTTAAACCAAACTTTGACTCGGGTACATTCACAAAAGACCCTAGGTTGCATTTTGGCGAGAGTTACGCTTTAAAATTTGCGCACCCACAGAGATTTGTGACTGATAATCGATGGCTTATTGTCACACGCTGCAAATCTTCAAAATGGTACAGCAATCCTTTGGAGAAAAACAAACATAGGGAGTAAATTAAAAAATCTGCAATTTCTAAAACAGCCACATGAGCTGTTAAAAGAGATGGAGAGTGTAACTCAACGCCTGATTGGTCACATGAACCACCTGAAGGCTGGTTGTTCCAAAGTTCACACTTATCACCTTCTTCCCATTGACAGTGGACAGTGTAAAATAACAATATATAAAAGCAAAACCATAGGGAAGAGCTTTAAAATGTACGTGTTTAGTCGTTCATTATCAACATGGATGAACAGGAGTCTTCTTCTTCGCCCAGAACAAGAAAAAGGAGATTGAAAAGAGCAAGAGACCGGCTTTTTGAAGCCGGAAGGCTAGCGTAGCTGTAATGCGTACTTTGAACTGCGTGGCGCGAGAGAGTTGATTGCGATATAGGCCTACGATCTCAACGCTGGATGGGAGAAATCCCCACACATTGGAACTTTAAGACCGAACTGGACAAACAGCGGCATATTCAAAATAAAGAACAGGAGAATTCTTGATTTTATATTTGTGAACATAATTTATTTACATCATACATTTTTTTTCTTTATTATTGGAAGATTACGCGCACTGCAGTATATAAATAAAAAGAGGTTTGTACAAACTTGCATAACTAAAGGGTAAAAAAAAACAAAAAAAAAAAAACTCCGATTAAGCAGCCAGACCAAAAATCAAAAAACTGAAAATGATTAATAACCTACGACCACAGGTCTAAGTCACCACAGCACACAACCACTTCACCTCATACGATACTCACACGCCAGCCGTTCACATGTACTCCTGCAAACACACACACACACACAGTATGCAACAGTCCAACACTCCCAATATTGTGAATTTGTCAGCTCACATTTTCTTTAAAAAAAAAAAAATTAAAAAAAAGAAGAGGGAAATCATTCAATAGTGAAGTAAAAGATGAAAATATTAGTGGAGCTAAACCCTTCTAAAGGCAAACATTAATACAAGTTTAGGCTACTTGTCATACAACAAAACACAGCAGCATACACACCACTTTTCTGGAAAAACAAACATTAAACTGCCAGGCGACGTGAATCATCCTGGGACTTCAGCGGATGGTTTTTTTTTTAACGGACCTAAAAAAAGCAGGAAGTGGAAACGCCTGCCATCCAGAGCGGGTCACAGCATTCGGCCCGAGATCAACAGAAGGAAACAAGTAAACTGTCAAACTATGTTGGGTTTCTAGCGCCGCGTGCACACACACACACACACACACACACACACACACACACACAGCAGGAGGGTACGAATGTGAGCCAGCAAGAAAAAAGGGCTCGTGACAAAGTCTCTTCTTTTAAAGTCTCTTTAGCAATATGTCGGAGCTGTGTGTTGCGGCGTGGGGGTGGGCAGAGTAGATGAGATTCCAGCGGCACAGAGAAGCATTTCAGGTTGATGAAACTTACCGGGGACGCAAAGTCTGACAAGTAAGGAGGGTTAAACTCTGACCTCACAGAGTTAGGTGGAGGCCAAAAACTGAAAAAAATAAAAATAAAAGACAATATCCATTTTGCTACTCAAGCCAGCAGAGAGCAAGCAACGGCTGAGATGGCGCCATCAGCCATCGGCAGTAAAAAGTCGGAGAGTCCAAACAGGCCCAGGTGTCCGAGCTCTTTCCAGGCAGAGTTCCAGAGGATCACAAAACAGCCTGCATGGCCGACAACAGCATCTCGCCCCCCCATCCTCACAAACAACCCTCCCAAAAGTGATAAACTCATACAAACAAGAATGAACGCTGAAAAACATAGGTGAACTTTTCATGCACTAGGGAAAAAGTCTTGAATGTGTAACAAACGACAAAAAAAAAAAAAAACAGGTCCTTCAGGAAGAAGGTTGGGGGTTGAGTCCATTTTTTTTTCCTTTTCTTTTGAAGCCGATCGCTCCCAGTGTTCAAAAGTAAAACGGCGTCCTCTTCATATTCTCTGGATCTTGTCGGCAACGACCACGGGGTTCTCTTTGCGAATCTTGTCGGCAGCCTCCGCTTTGTAGTCGTACGGACAGTTATGCTTATCGGAGTAACGGTGAAGTCCACAGAACAGATTCCCACAGCGGCAGTCGAAACCTGAAAGGAGGACAGACCGAGTCAGGTAGAGAACGTGACACGAGCGCTCACAACGGCCAAACACCCGTAACCGTAGACATCCGGGCACACATGCGACATGATGTTCACCTTAAAAAGGTCCCATGACATGGTGCTTTTTGGATGCTTTTATATAGACCTTAGTGGTCCCCTAATACTGTATCTGAAGTCTCTTTTATATAGACCTTAGTGGTCCCCTAATACTGTATCTGAAGTCTCTTTTATATAGACCTTAGTGGTCCCCTAATACTGTATCTGAAGTCTCTTTTATATAGACCTTAGTGGTCCCCTAATACTGTATCTGAAGTCTCTTTTATATAGACCTTAGTGGTCCTCTAATACTGTATCTGAAGTCTCTTTTATATAGACCTTAGTGGTCCCCTAATACTGTATCTGAAGTCTCTTTCCCGAAATTCAGCCTTGGTGCAGAATTACAGCCACTAGAGCCAGTCCCACAATGAGCTTTCCTTAGTATGTGCCATTTCTGTGTCTGTAGCTATTGAGGAGGAGAGGGGGGGGGGGTGGCCTTGACCAACTGCCACTTTGCTCGTTTGAAAGCCATGATGTCTCTCATGGTTGGGCCAAATTCTCTGGGCGGGCAAAGCAGAGAAAGGGGAGGTAACCTTGCTCCTTATGACCTCATAAGGAGAAGATTCCAGATCGGCCCATCTGAGCTTTCATTTTCTCATAGGCAGAGCAGGATACCCAGGGCTCGGTTTACACCTATCACCATTTCTAGCCACTGGGGGACCATAGGCAGGCAGGGGGGGGACGCATATTAATGTTAAAAAAACTCAGAGTGAAATTTTCATGCCATGGGACCTTTAAAAACTCAGATTTTGAAGTGACTGAATAGTAAAGGCATATATCAACATTATAAATAAGTAACAACACTTAGCCATTGGACTTAACTGATGCCTTTTGCGGGATCTTTTATGCAAGGACGTTCTGTAAAACAAATTTAAGAACCCACAAAAAGACTTGAAATCTGAAATCAATAACTTCTTAAAAGATTTTTGGCCTTAATTTGACAGTGAAGAGGTAGACAGGTAACAGGGGGAGAGAGAGGGGGGCATACGCCGCTTACAACTCAAAACAGAAGAGGAAGAAACTATTATTTGTCACAGACAATCGTACAGTACACTGGAGTACAATATAATTCAATCTCTACATTTAAAATCTATCCTAAGCGCATCATCTTGCTCATGAACACTTTGACATGTGACCGAAGGAGCCCGGGATCAAACCACCAATCTTGTGGTTGAGGACCGACCCGCTCTACCTCTGAACCACAGCATCACATAGAACCAAATAGATGCGTTTTGCTCAGAGGTTTTGCGTTGACTGTTGACTGAACTGACCACCGCACAAATGAGCGGAGTATTTTCATGGGGCGGCAGCAGAAAATGGTTTACAAAAAAATTGTTGGCAAATGAAAATAGCACATTTTACACTGCTAAGATTATACCAGTTTTGTGTGGGTTCAAGCTGTTAGATAAGGTAGGACTGTGTAATTGGACTATTATAAGTTATTATTATATTTAATTCATCTTGTTCTCCTATTGGAATTTTTGCTGCCTCAAGCAAAATGTGTCATTTTTACATTTGCTGCAGAAGATTGTGATGGATTACTAGCGGTTTTTTTTTTTGTTTTTAAAATCAGCTTATTGCAAAAATTCAAGTTTATAAGCTACTCGCATTCCGCTGTCCGCTTGCTCTGGTGTGACCTGATTGCATCGGCATTCTCAGCCAGAAACTGAGACCGCATTCAACCTATTTAAAAAAAACAAGTTACCGTTTTCAGCTTGGACTTGACCCAGAAGAACAAAAACAAAACCTGTGCCTGGTGGGGATATTCTTCTAATGCCATTGAAACAGTTACCCGGGGTCATTTTCTCACCTGTAAGGCCAACCTTTTTGCGGCACATAGAGCAGCGATTCTTCTTGGGTTTTGGGGGCTCCGGGGCTTTGGAATCCCTGCTGCCAGCCGCGGAGGGATGAGAGGCTGAGAACGTGGGCTGAGTCAACACTGGAGATGCACAAGAACACTTAACTCCGTAAAGTTCCTCTTATTCTCATCAGCAGAGTCAAAATGTTAAGATGTGTGCAATTTTATATTAGTGTTAATATGTATTGTGATGTGGTACATTTTGTAGAGTTTATACTTAAAATAACCAAGCCAATCATATGAATTACATGTATAAACGTCATGGTACTGGATGACATTGATGGAGCTACCCTGTAAATCCAACCCACCTGGCTCTGTGAGCTCCACGTTGCTCCCCGACGCTCCTTTCTCCTCACAGCAGAGACTCATCTCAGTCATCTGTTGGGTTACAGATCTGGTAGTTGAAACCCCACTGCCAAGGACAAATGAGACAAGACAAAAAGAATTACACTCTTGAGACTGTGTACTTGTCCCATGCACACTCAATAATATTGTGTTGCTTGATTGATTGATTGAATACATATATTGAAAGCTGATTTTAGTTGGGGGTCTTTTTGTATTTGCAGTGCTGGTTTTTGGTGACACGTATTCCTTTGCTGCGTGCTTCTTTTTTTTGTACTTACTATTTGTCAGATGTGACTGACAATCACCCCTCTTCATTTAAAAGTGTCCAGTAGTGATTTATCTCTTCATGTTTAAATTGCGCCTTTTAGTGTTCAGTCCATATGAATGACTTTTTAAATTGGAAACATTTTGATCGCACAGAGTTTACAAATGAAGACGTCTGTTAGAGTTTTTAAAAAAAAAATGTCAGTGCCCGTGGAAGTTGTGATGAACTAGTAACAAGTGTACTCCGGTCAGGACCCAAACCACTCAGACGTCGAGTACATATGGTGATCCAGACTCCCCATTTTAAAACGGGTGACCTCACAAGCTTTGTTTGAAGGCAGTATTTTATACCGGGCTGGATCCCCTCACCTGAAAGCCACGGAGGCAGCAGCCTCAGCCGACGCGGCGGCCTCAGCTGCCACCTCTGCAGCAGCCACGGCAGCAGCTGCAGCGTTATTCAAGGTGGCCCCTAACCTCTGGATGGCAGAAGCCTCGGCTGTGGGGCCACTGCTGCTGCCTGAGGGGGAAAAAAATTCCAACGTGTGTTACAGTCAGATACAGAGGCTGGGAGTTGTTCCTAAGCGCATGTAGAAACAAAACATAAAAAAATAAATAATAATAACTGTGACGGCCACAGCAGGTCTTACCCATAACACTCATAGAACCGACTCCTCCATTGTTCTGTCTTGACAGGTGCTCCTTGTGGCACACGGAGCACATGCCATTAGTCCTAGGGTTGCCATAGAAACCACAGCCATTAGCACAGAGCATAGGAACTGGGCTCTGATTAGTTTCCTGGGCCATGGTGATGTCTGCTGCCTGGTGAGCTGACCTGGGGACACAAAACAAAGACACTCTGTACACTGTAATATTGGGGGGGGGGGGAACTGACCTAAAGAATTGACAAAGAGACTTAATTAAAAGTAAAATAGCATTACTGAGTGGAGTCACTTAGCACAAAGACATAAGTCATCCCTAGAAGTAGCTAAAAGAATAAGGAATTTACATTTGTTCAAATTATTGAACAACTATCAACTTCTCAATAACCTGTTAAACTGAGACACTGACTTGCCTGGAAATTGAGGTGCTGTGATGATAGTGCACGTATTTCGCGTACACACATACATACATATATATACACATACATACATACATACATACATACACACACATACATACGTGTGTGTGACTAAAGAAAAACTAGAGCAGATAATATGTAAATAACACTCAAATCTTTAAGACAAAACTTGCTAAAGAAGTCCACTGGTGACCAACTACAATCATTGGATTTGAGAAAATTACATTGATTTTAGATAGATTCAGTTTGGGTGATGCCCAGAAACGATTGGGTGCTGCGCCTAAGCCTTAAAATGGTAGTGAAAACCCTGTAATATCGTGATTGATAGTAGTTATTAATAGTTTTAGTAGTGTATATTGACAACGTTTCATTTCCGGGATTGTTCAGGTGCCGTCAGAAATTTGGCCGAGTGTCCCTCACCTTCTGCTTTGCTCCTCAGATCTCTGCAGGGTAAATCCAGACAGCTAGCTAGACTATCTGTCCAATCTGAGTTTTCTGTTGCACAATTAAAACAACCTTTGAACATACACATGCTCCACCAAAACAAGGTCCTTCCCGAGGCTATTTTGCAGAGGCACCGTCTTTGCGTCCTCCCTTAGCACCTCCCAAGTCGATTGTTATTGGTTTAAAAAAATGCTAATAAACCAGAGCATCTCGGGGTGTTGTGTGGACTAGCCAGACCTTCCTCTGGAGCACTGTGGAGGAAGGTCTGGCAATGCGAGACTATAATTTTAGGGGCCCCTCATTATCACCATCAGCCATCAACACATCTGATGTTGCCTTGTTTAGCTGCTAAGCTACTTAATGTATTTAACACAACAACCAACTCCTACATTAGGCCAATGAGGTGGGACCAGGGGAGAACTCGCATTCTGCGTGCCAATAATCAATGACCACAATCTGTCTGCATTTCGGTGCCGTGACCCAGTTATTCTCCTGGTGTAATGGCTCCAACAACACACGATATTCTAATTTGCACAAGGTCATCAAACAACATTGTGCAAGAGACAGATGCCATTTCATTTAGTTAGTTAGCTATTCAATCAGTAGTCAAAAGGAAGAAAAAAAGAATTAAAACCTGATAATCAAGTTACTTAAGCAAGGACACGTAGGGCTGTGTATCATACCTGAACACCTTTTAACACTTGTAGGTCTAAAAACAGAAAGGTGAGCTAATTTTGACATAGTTAGGGCTTTCTTTAAGTTAAACATAGGGTAGAGGTCCCCCCTTACTCAAGTAAATATAATAAAAACAGCATCATGATTACATTAAAGGAAGTTGTTAGAATATCACTTGAAGGGAAGGCTGTTTATAATCATTGGTAAAACATGGGGTAACCAGAAAAAGACATAATCCATTACAAAGTTGAGGTTTTGGGGAATTGTATATGAGGCCTCCTCCTCTCCCCAAAACGGTCATTAATACACTGCTGCCATCTGCACCTTCCTGTGTGTGTGTGTGTGTGTGTGTGTGTGTGTGTGTGTGTGTGTGTGTGTGTGTGTGTGTGTGTGTGTGTGTGTGTGTGTGACACTGGCAGCTACAGCCTCACATGGACCTGTGTATGATGACTTTCCACTGTCACAGGAGTGCAATGTGATCTAAGAGGTGCACACTCTCGAACTACCTCAATACAGTAAGGCTGTAAGCACATCTATTTATAGACAACCTCTAGAGCCCTGTAAACAGCTGGTATCATGCCAAAATGTGTATCCTCGTCAGAGTAGGTTTCCCCATCAGAGATATCATCAGTTCTCTAGCCCAAGGGAGAAAACCCATTAGGAAGACAGATATTGCCAAATCCTACAGATTCTGAAAGGAGTAGCTAGCTACAATATTCGGCACAACACCTGTAGATCGCATAAAAGAGTCGAGCACGTTTACCACTGAGAGGGAGACAAAAGCCAAAATCACTCACTGACCCCCAAGATGTAGCTAACGTTAGTGGTACTGGCAACATGCTAAGGTCAAACTCGCCCGAAGATCAGTAACCTCATCCCTACTTAGATTTAGTCGATGGAAATGGTTTTAGGCAATCAATACAATTTATGTCGGCTTAAGTCTTCGGCTGCTTTGTGACAAACACTGGGCCACAGCCGTGTCACTTCTAACGTTACAAATCCACTGAGTCATGCTAGCAAGCTAATGGCTGCTGCTAATGTCTTTATATCAAAAACTATGCTACATGGCACCTGGCGGAGTGAACATTATCACCTCTGAATCGAGTAAAAAACATTTCTAGTTAAAAGACAGGCAACCAAATCGCAATTTATTTCTACATGGTTTCGGTCAATTGCTCGTATGCTAACATGGTTAGCCACAACAACCGTGTGAGCAGATTCTCGTGATCTTGCTAATATTAGCATGCTAGATGTTAGCTAAATCTGAAAACTGTTTCCACGGTTGTTGCCTTTGCTTTGTAGGTTCTTTGTTTATGTTCCCACCACAGACATCTTTACAATAACTTACAACAATGTGCCCTTACGAGTATTACCATAGAAAATACGTGCCTATGTCAAAACTGTTAAGCAGGGAAATCAAATAATCGTCAAACCTTGATGTCACGTTAGCCAACAAGATACAGCACATAGAACTTCAGCTAGCTATATATGTGGTGCTGCTGACCAAGCTAAATACAGGTTGTCTTTATTTTTAGTTCGTGGACAGGTCGGTGTCGTACAATACAAACAAGAAAACTCGATGATAATGCCGTTATAGCTAGCTAATGTTAATGGTTAACGTTAGAAGCTAACGTTAGCTGCTATACAATGCTAAAGCTGTATCTCATTTACAACCTCGCAGTTTGCGAAAAGTTTTCAGCGACACGTGTTAACCAAACGTATTAAATCCTCGCTAGCCTAGTCAACTTTTGTTAAGGTCAAGGCTTTCGTTAATCACGTAAAGTTACAGCTTAAAATGTGACTTTAATAATATTAAGTGTTTCACTATTCATTTCAGAAACTTCCCAAACAACCACGTATGCTAGCTGGCCATGGTTTCACCAGTTAACTTACCTTTAGTCTGAGAAACGTCGTTTTTTCTTGAGACTTGTTTTTGGATTGACGGAATAACGTTAACTGATTTGATCTTGTAGCTAACTAACTAGGGCCGTCTAGGTGAGTCGTTGTCTGTGCTTTTCAGTCTTTTACAAATATGACTCCACTCCGCCTGGGAGCACTGGTGGCTACGTTCGCAGACGACTTGACGTCCTCTGTCGCTGATCTCTCTATGATTTGTGGTGGCATCTATTTTGTTTTACGTGCTGCGTTTGCGTCCTCTCTTTTCCGGTGGACGTCACGGAAACTGTGATCCTCTGATTGGAAGTCAGGGCCACAAAAGATTTCAGGCAGTAAACAAGACCTGCTTCTTCTCTTCCACCAAGTAAACAAACCCTAGCTTCGACCTCGATGTTGCTTAGTTAAAAATCAATGTTAATGTAATCAGGAAGGGTCTTGTCTACACAGTATGTAGATGTATGAAGTATGTAGAAAACACAACACGTTTGTGTTGCCTTCGTAAGCTCCAGCTTCCCCCATATACTTCTGTACGTCCACTATTCCAGCACTGTACTTTGTTCTGTTACGTGTCTTGTGAACTGTATCCCTCCATGGACTGGTTAGTGAAATGAACAGTCCTCAGAGTATGGGACCATCATACATGGATGGATTACTGAACAAACCTAGGCACCGGGCACAGCTGGGGCCCAAGAGGTTAGGGCTGCAATGTCAATTTTCATAGTCAGTTAATCTGTTGATTATTTTCTTGATGGATCGATTATTGTTTGTTCTATAAAATGTCAGAAAATTGTGAAAAATATGTCTATCAGTGTATCCCAAAACCAAAAATGATGTCCTCAAATTGTCCACAACTCAGATATTCAATTTACTGTGGTAGAGGAGTGAAGAAACTAGAAAATATTCACATTTAAGAATTCTAACCGATTATATTAGTTGGCAGTTAATCTAATAGTTAACAACTAATTGATTAATCAATTACTCTTTGCAGCTTTACAAGGGGTCATGGGACCCCAAAGCAAAAACTTCTGTGAGTATTTCAAAAGCAGGGATGTCCTGATCATCATTTTTTTTGTTTGACTTTTAATTCCTGATCCTTTAATACTGAGTGGCCTGTCTGTTGATACTAAGTCTGGTGTGCTAATAATGTGTAGGACATGGAAATTACAATTTCTCTTTTTCTGTAACGTAAATAAAATAATAATAAAGTATTTAGCATGGACTAATGCCACGTAGCCAAAATAGCATTTATAGAAATACACAAAACTCAAAGAAAATACATAAAACTATCAAAGCACAGACATTGATTTGATAAAGACGCCATAGTTTTAGCATTTTGAGTTATGTGTGTAAGGGGTTCCACATTGATCCCCTGAACACAAATATATAGCTGCAAAGTGCATACTTTAACCTATATTAAAATTAGAATAGCAATTTAAAGATATATTTTGCAGCAGGATAGCTCTGTTTTTGGAACATTTTGGGTGCCCTGGTAGGAAACATTTCAGTCAGAAACACATTTAAAATATAAAATAGGAACGCACAGGGCATTGATGTCTAAAGTGTTTGTGTGTTTTTTTGTTCGGGGGGAGGGGTAATTAATCGAAAAAGTAAAGCCTGTATTAATGACTGATTGTTTGTTCATACTGTTTGTATCGTAAAGATTTATTTAAAAAAGAATAAAAAAAAAACCTTGGTCCGACCACAGTCTATGGGTTCGAGTAATTCTGTTGAAGCCATGGTTGAAGCCAACATTCGTGTAAAATATCTAGGTTTATCAGAAAATATCTGACTGCGTCCACTTTTTTCTTTTACATTAAGTCAGCACACGTAAACGTGTTCGTTAATTTGTTCGTGTGTGGAAAGAGCAATTGAAAAAGGACGTGAAATCAAGAAAGTATGAAAAAATAATAAGCAAGACGTAACAGGAAAAGGAAGGAAACAAAAAAAATCTAAATCATGTGACCGCTTGCTGTCCAGGAAACGCATTTGAAACAGATGCGCTCAACCAATCAGATGCTCGGAGAATTCCGGACACAGCGAATCAGCTTGTAGCGAGCGAGGATTTAAACCAGGACGCCGAACCCTAAAAACTACCCTGCATCATTCTCCATTACGATTGTCCGTGGTTTGTGTAGAAGCAACGCATATTTCGAAATGGCTCTACGAGTAACCAGAGTACGTACTTTATTGTCTTTTAGTTCTGCTTTTGTTGCCTATAACTGGAAATGCGTTTTAATGTATCTTTATTTAATGTATATAATTTAAAATCACTAGGATTTTAAATGTCCTCGTGCGTTGCTGTGTGGGCTGCTCGTGCAACCTTTCTATAATAGGAATTCGACTAACGTTAAAGGCTGAGCAGCCCATTATTGATAATAACGTGCAATGTAACGCTGGATGTTTTTAATTTTCTTTACTGCAGAACCGCTTGGCTTCCACCAGGACTGACCTCGGTGGTAAGGCCTGCTCGGTCGCTGGTCCCACGAAGCCTCGAGCGGCGCTGGGCGAAATCGGAAATCTCGCAGTTAACAAAGAAGTCACGTTACAGAAGAAGGTAAGAATGTGATTTACTTATAAAATCCCGTGAGATTACTTCCTGATGGAGAAATGTAACGTTATATAATATCTAAAGGTCAATTAATAGTGCTACAATGCAAACGCACTGTTAGCCATGCAAAAAAACTCTTGGCCACTGCTTTGTGGGCTGGTTAACTTGATACACTTGAGTTGGGACATTGTATCTTTTTGGGGGATTTTCATGTCTGCCTGTAAGTAAAACCTTAAAGTGAGTAACTGCTGTGCCCATATAAGGCCTAACGCTAAATGTAGTAACGTTAGAGCTAAAGGATGTCAACCATTTGTAAAGGCATTAGTCAATGCCAGTAACGTTGCCTTAAATGCAAGCACTTACATTAGAGTACTGTAGGGGTGCATGCATTTACACTTTTTTATTTTTTTTGGGTTGGAAAAATGGCCAAATGCTCTTTACATTTCAAAGTGCCCCAGATCATGTGTTTTTTTCAGGCCATCAATCAAAAATGGGATGATAAAGTATCCGTGTTTTTAGTGGAATCCAGAGGTTTGCTGTTGAGAAATTTCAAACTATAACTTATATTGACCATTTTCCATTTCAGAATGTCAAGACGGAGCCTACTAAAAAAATTGAGCCTACTAAAAAGACGACCAAAGTGGTCAAAGCAGTTGCACCACAAGAAAATGTTGTTCCTGTTAAACCTGAGCCTGAGGTGAGTTGTATGCAACAGCTATCTGGCCATCCAGACAAAAAGACTGCTGGGTGTGGTGCGTTGGCTTGAACTCAAATGTTGGGCTTTCCGCTGTTCCAGGTTCTCCCTGAACCAGCATCCCCCACTCCAATGGAGACTTCTGGCTGTGCTCCTGCTGACCTCTGTCAGGCTTTTTCTGATGTCATTCTGCACACTGCTGTCAGGGATGTGGATGCTGATGACTATGACAACCCCATGCTCTGCAGTGACTATGTGAAGGACATCTACAAGTACCTCAGACAGCTTGAGGCAAGCAAAACCGTTCTAGATGCTAAATCTATCTGGTATTCTCCCCCTGCCCCACACATGCACTTTTGGGTTTAACCGGTTTCCGTCCTCAGGTTGAGCAGAACGTCAGGCACACTTATCTGCAGGGTCGGGAGGTGACTGGTAACATGCGGGCCATTCTCGTTGACTGGCTTGTGCAAGTGAGCCTGAAGTTCCGGCTGCTGCAGGAGACCATGTACATGACTGTGGGAATCATTGACCGCTTTCTTCAGGTGAGTGACTGTTACCTCTTCTGCATGAAATGCAGTTACTTGATGGCTAAGAAAAAAGAATCCTGGCCTCCTACTGACATGCTGCATGCCACCCCAGTTTCTAAAATGTGCATGTGATTGCACCCAACAGGACCACCCAGTCCCAAAGAAGCAGCTGCAGCTGGTCGGCGTGACTGCCATGTTCCTTGCTTCCAAATACGAGGAGATGTATCCCCCAGAGATCTCGGACTTTGCCTATGTGACGGACAGGGCCTACACCACTGCCCAGATCAGGGACATGGAGATGACCATTCTTCGCACGCTCAAGTTCCAACTAGGCCGCCCTCTTCCCCTGCAGTTTCTCAGAAGGGCCTCAAAGATTTATGAGGTTTGTAGCTGCATCTTTAAACTAGCCCAAACTGGATTCAGTGATCCAGCAATTGCCCAGCTGCTAACATCTAACCCCCCCCCCCCCAACTTGTCTTCCCCTCAGGTAACTGCTGAGCAACACACCCTGGCAAAGTACCTCCTGGAGCTCACCATGGTTGACTATGAAATGGTTCACTTCCCACCTTCCATGGTGGCAAGCGCTGCTTTGGCTCTTACCCTGAAGATCTTGGATGCTGGTGAATGGGTAAGGAACTTCTGGTTACCATGTCTACTAAATAGCTATATTTTTTTTTTCTTGCCCCCCCTTTCTAAGTTATTAGCCTTTAGCCTAACTATGGAATGCAAGAGTTTTAGGCTGCATACAATCTAATACTGAGACCTAGTAGAAACTACTCTTAAATTTGATGCAATACAAAGTGGGATGTGTAACCTTTGTGCACCATGGTAATGGCATACCTTTAGGCAAAGGTGTTTCTTTATTTTTTTTAATTTATTTTTTTGATCCCACAGCAATTAATCTTGGATCCCTGGCACGCCCTGGGTGTAGTTTTTACAGTTTTCCACAATTTGAAATCTGTTCCTGGTTCTGCTAGGGATATTGCTGTTCTATTATAGAGCACTGGCACAATCCCCCAAGGTTGTTGCCAATTGACTTTTCCCAGACTGGAAAAATGCATTTAGTAGGCCTATACAGAAATATTATGTGAAACTGCAATTTTAAAGGGTTAACCTTCTAAATGTTGGGCAGTTTTGATCAGGACTGGTTAAAAGACGACTTGAAAGTGGGAATTTTTTTTTCCTTTTTTAAGCAACTTTTGAATGATGCAAGTTTAAAGATGGGTTATTGATATCTTATCTTGGATTTTGTTTGACTCAGGATTTATTAAGTAACATGGAATTTTACATTGGTAATGATAAAAGGCTAGATTAGTCCTAGAAGTAGAAAATGTTAAACTGTAATCTGACTCTCTCCTCAGGATGTGACGCTGCAGCACTACATGGACTATACTGCAGAGAGTTTGATTCCTGTGATGGCACACATTGCCAAGAATGTTGTGAAGGTGAACGATGGGCAGACCAAGCACTTGGTAAGTAATGGACCTTGTCGTTTCCCTGAACTCTTCGACCAGAAGCCATATCACATAGCGCATACGTGCTTAAGTGGATCTGTAATGTTGGCCGCAAGGACCCAAATATGAAGCGCTGTAGTCTTAATTTTTTTGATGCTCTTCTAATTCAGTCTCTCTCTAACATGCAGGCAATCAAAGGCAAATATTCCACTTCAAAGCAGATGAGGATTGCCACCATCTCGCAGCTCAAGTCTTCAATGGTGAAGGAACTTGCAAAGCAGCCCGCTCAGTGAGGAGATGAAATGTTTTTGGCACAATGTGCTGATTTGTACAGTTGTAACTTAATGTGACCGAAGGAGCTGCTGCATACCAAGGACAATGTGGTTTGCTTGTTGACAAACTGAAATGGGGTTTACTTTACAGACTTAAAAGCATGCTACAAGTTTTTATTTTTATAATTTTTTTTATTTCCCTTTTCTGAAAGCTGGCCCTCCAGACATGGCTCACACAAAATGGCAGTCTTGGAACCTTGTCACCTTATCAGACTTACTTACTCCATGAGATTCAGTCAGATACTTATGACTTCCTCTCTAATGCAACCTGCTATTTTTCACTACGCTTACAACCGCTTGTTAATGCACTACTTGCTGATGTTGGCTGAAATCTTGACTGGGTATCCTCTATCACAATATTTGAATATCCTGCATGCAAATGTTGCTGCCGCCTGTTTATGGCAAGTCACACATATCTCCAAAAGTTATTCTTATAGCTTAATGTAACTGCTGCCAAGTGGCTGCACATTTAAAACTTGTGGCATGCTTTAAGAGGTCACTTTAAGAAGGGGCCATCGGTGTAGGTTTTTTTTTTTTACAATGTGTGAAATGTACAGCAATACTTAACTGATTTTACTATGTCATGTTCTTGTGTCTTGTTTTTTAAAGCTTCTAATTAAATGGTTCAGACCCAGAAATGTGCTCACTTGTCTTTAATGTTGATCGCCACTAGAGGTTGCTCTAAGCTTAAAGTTGCTTTCCCCAGTTCTCTCCCTGAAGTGTCACCTTTTTGAGCAGAGACTCCTGGTTAATTGGCAATTCATGTGGGGACAATGTTAACTCCAGGGCCAGATGGCTTTGTCACCTGCTATAAAGAAGGCAAAAAGTCTTTCCCTAACATTTAGTCATCTGGTGCTACATGCCTTTGCCGCGCTGGTCTTGTCAAATGGAGCTAGACCAAAACATTCCACTTGGCATGTTGGGTCATCTTGTATCATTGCATACAATGTCTCACAGTACATAGGTCATGGTTTAGAAATTGCCACTTTTTAAAAAATTTTATTCTCATGTTTTCTTTCTAAAACATGAAATTATCCTATCAGGACTGTTGCCCAACAGGCAGTGTAGGAATTTAGTGTTAACTAATCTTGAAACTGATTTTCTTACACTATGCTGGTAGAGAGTCCACAGAATTAATGTTTAGCTGACTAAATTTGAATCAATCCCATATTCTGAACTGATAACAAATAAAGGATCCCAGCAATGCCAATTAACAGTCTTCAATACTGTGCATTGATTATCAGGCAAACAAACTTACTCTATTTAGAGTATTAGATTTAGACTTGCAAAAATCTAATCAACTATTAAATTAATTTCCAACTATCTTGATTTGTTTGAACAAAAATTCTGATTCCAGCTTCTTAAATGTAAAATTTTTTCTAGTTTCTTCACTTCAAACTGAATATCTGAGCAGTGGTAAACGCTGACATTTTTCACAATTTTCTGACATTTTATGGACC
This sequence comes from Perca fluviatilis, assembly GCF_010015445.1. Lineage (NCBI taxonomy): Eukaryota > Metazoa > Chordata > Actinopteri > Perciformes > Percidae > Perca > Perca fluviatilis. The sequence continues at coordinate 8,640,716 of NC_053128.1, forward strand.
AAATAACATTAATCCACTATAAAAAATAATCATTAGTTACAGCCCTTGCTACATTTCTTTAGTAAATAGCATAGTAAAGAACATCTTCCCCCCATGACAATGTTAGGGCGGACCTATAGATGGCGAAATTTCCCTAGAACTCTTGCTCCATTGATTTGCCGGTCCAGTCAGAAAGACTGAGGGAAAATGACACACAGTTGAAGTTAATTTTAAAAAATCTAAAAGATTCGGGGCTTTTGAGAAAACATTGGAGCTGGAGCCCCAGAAGCCACCACCTCGCTCCACCCATGGGCTCCAAATTCAGTATTCAATAAGATCTCTAACAGGGCAAGGCCTTTCTTAGACCATGGCAGACCATTGTGACTTGTAATGGTAGGTAAAGCACAGGTGTTACTATGAGGGCTCCTGCACAGTGCCGTGTGCCTGCTAGAAATAGAACCGACGCCAATTTTTCACGCGACACGCAAGCGTGTTGGAAGCGTTTCCAGGCAAAATAGAATACGAAAAGATGTTTATATGTCATTTCGACACAAATACATATTAATAAATGACATTTTGATGTTTGAAAGTCTCTAGGTTTTGACATAAATGCAGATATAAATGTAATTTCAAAAATAAATATTGCAAATCTGTCAATACAGAACGAAATATTCTGTAGCCTATTTCGCCGTCAATACTGCCGACGTCTTTGCTGTAATCAAATCAGTATATATTTATGTTAAACATGAAGTATACTACTGCTTGAGTGCAGTACATTTTCACAACTCTCTCCCCATACAGTATGTCGAACAAGGGTGATCGAATCAATCTCCTTTTTAAATTGTATTTCAATTGGATTCTGATAAAACTATATATATATATCGAAATATGTGCAAACAAATGTACAAACACAAAAATATTGACAAAATAAAGTTGAAGAACACGCTATTATTTCATTTTATCAATGGGAAACATACATGTGTCCAGAGAAGGCTAGCAGCAGCAGCAGTGCCGCGTCAGACACGTTTCTGGTGTGCAAAGACATAGAAAACGCCACACAGCCGCAACGCAACAGAAACGCCACGCTCACGCCACGCTCACGCCATGCGGGCAGTGTGCAGGAGCCCTGTTGCTTCTAACAGTTTCAATGAGCCAGCATGCACAATACCAGGTTCCTGGAATTAAATGAGCTCAATGGAATTCAACCATCATTTATTTTGTTCTGGGTCAATGCCTTGCGAAAAACACATTTGAGCAGGGCAACTTCACGGTAACTGGAGTTGCAGAATATTTGTCATAAAATTAAGTACCTTGACTTTTAGTTTTTTTTTTAGATATTTAGTTTGCTGAAAATTCACCATATCAGGAAAAGTGTCTAATCGATTGCCAACCCATTGAGATGAGTGTTCGTGACTTTGTCAGTGGCATAGATCATCTTTAAGAATTGTAAGACGTGTAGGTCTCACGTAAGCTGCAGATGCAAAGGCTCCTCGCAACTTCAATTACATTACAACAAGCCACGCGTATTTCAAGCTAAAGGACGGAGCAGACTGGGAGCTATTATCAATTAAACCCATTCACAGCTGAGACCCTGGACGGGGGGGGACCAGGCCCCCTCTAAACATCCTACTACCCCCAGGGGGACGCCAGGAGAGCTTTGCTCTACAAGACCACCTGCCATCTGTATGACACGAGTCACTTTGTACATCATCCGACCGGATCATAAGGCCATCACTCATAAAGGCCTGTTGGATAACAGCTTGGATGCATCTGTTGGACAATAGGCTGAGACCAGAAATCATTAGCACATGTCAAAAAAAAAAACAATGATACATTTAGGAGACATAAATAACCAAGAAAAACCCTCAAGCTTTGCATGTTGGGTTCCCTACAATTATTCAGTAATACATAACATGAAGAGAAAAATCCAAAACATATAGTCTATGAAAAAGGGACAGGAGGAAATAAAGTGTGAAGAAAGAAAGAGAAGGAAAAGTAATCGTAGAAAAACGAAAGGCGAATAACATTATTTGGCACATTGGGAGTTTGGGTTTATTGTAGTTCATGCGCAGAGTTCATTCAGGGAAACCTGAGGAGTAAGTTCCACATAAAAGATCAGCAGTGCTTTCACTGACTTGTGAGGTAGAAACACAGCCAAACCACGCTTTGATAGTTTCAAAAGTTATATAATGCAAACACAACACTGAGCACTGGGCATCTGTTACCTGACACACTGACAGCTGTATGTTTAACATACACACATACCGGTATACTATACTATACTATATGTAAGTACTGAGCAGTAATGCTGACACCTTGAGAGCACATCCCCTTTTATCCGTGTGTTGTTTTCCACAGAGACACATGATAATTAGCCTCAGTTATCCAGAAAAGCCGGGCTGTTAAACCCACGGATCAAACTGAGAATTCATACTTGGAGCCTGAGGTCATGACTGGGCAGCAATATCGGTTTACAAGACAGATTCCTCCTGTGCGGGGCTCCAAACTATACACTTGCAGCTGCCTGGAACACTATTTGGCCTTTCTGACGAAGATTCAGCTGTGTGACATTTATTTGGGTGGAAAATTGAACATAGTGGCTGTGCAGTTAGGCACAACTCAGCAACTGAACACTGAAACACCACGTTTGCCAATAACCTTAAAATGCTTAAAGGGTCAGATCATACAAATGACACAAAAAAAAAGAATCACTCGACTCTTGTGATGTCTTATGCAAATAGTTTTGGTATTATGTGCAGGGTTAAAGAACAGCCTCTGAGATCCACTTCACAGTTTACATGTCTGCCTCTGAAAACGCTTTTGTTCTGGGATGACAACGATCACAGCTGATAGAGAGTCCGCTTGGATCCACTCCGGTATTAGACATATGAACATACTGTATATACAGACACAAGACTCACTGCAATACAAAAGGACCCTACTTGACCCGATTTAGGTTCGGGTCTTGGCTTAAGTCTTGGATCTTAGGATCTGAGTGAACCCGTATGCCATGGACCTTGACACTGTAAATGTAGTGTCGGGTTTGGAGACTAGAAATCTATAACAGAAAGCATACTGGTGATGGTACAGGATGGATTGGCACTTCATTTTGCACAGACATGTATGGTACCCAGACAAAGTAAAAGAACCCCCAAAAAATCTGTCTCTGTTCAAAGATGGTTTCTGGGGTCGCATGTGAATATCTTAATCTGTGTGTTGTCTTTAATTTGGGCGGCTGTGGCTCAGGCGGTAGAGTGGGTCATCCACTTATCGGAAGTATTCAAAGGTTCGACCCCCGGGTCATTCAGTCTGCGTGTTGAAGTGTCCCTGGGCAAGATACTGAACCCCAAATTGCTCCCGAGATCGGTGTGTGAATGTGCATGTTAATGATTAGATTAGATTTAATCCTGATGAGCAGATTCCAGTGAAACTGGACTGGTTTTTGAATTCTCCAGAGTAATTAGTTCCATTAACTTCCATTAAATTGGTTTGGTAGTATCAGCAGAGGCAGATATCTCAAACCCTATGTATGGTATGCAAATAAAACCAAACCTATCTGTGTGGCTAGATACCACTAAAATTAAATGATAAATATGTTGGGGGACCCGACCACTTAAATAACAATGTATAATCACAAATACTTGATGGCCTTACGAGCTCTTCAGTGATATTAACAAACATTCTGCCAATTTAAGGACGTTCATGTATTGATGGAGATTTCAGTGTCCTTAAAGCTTAGAAGCTTCTGTCCTTTTCAATGTGTATTCAAGCTCTCTCCATTAAATGAATTTGCGAGTCAGCACTGAGGTCCAGAAAGAATGCAAAGCCTGGCTTCAGACCTCTGAGTATCTCGGCAATACAGCTCTCACCCACAAGTGGATCGTCCAAGACCAGAGTCAAAAGTTTGGAACTCGTTCCCAGTCTAAACATCGGCCAAGACGGCCCGAGGTTTAACAAGTGCACCATTCGAAATGAGTTGATGCCCATTCTCACCTCCCGTCCACCAAGTCTGCGTGTCTCAATTCAATATGACAAAGTCAAACAAACAGCCGGCCCATGGCAGCACTGTTAGGGTTTCTGTGGGGGTGCTAATAGGTTGGCAGCTGGCAAGCAGAATGAGGCCTCTGGGCTTGAGAGCGGAGTGAAGCACAAATAAACACAGGGGCATTCATTTTCACAATTTATAGATTTTCAAATAAAAATCGTGTGCTTTCTGAACTTTGCTGACCTCGGACGCTCAGTGTCACATGAAGGAAAGAAAGACTCCCATTGTGGCCTGAACAGTGGAGCGTTTGAGCCAGGTGTGAATGGGATTTTCTCCAGACCAGCTTTTAACCTCTCCATGTACGGCTTGAGCAGCGAGCAGGAAGTCATCTTCTCCTCACGATCAGGGTTACACTTAAAAGTGTTTGTTTAAAAGTTTGTTTAAAAGTGGCAGACAGGAGAGCAGCGTGTTTCCTTTCCAAAGACACTGCATTGGGAGAGTACTTTGGAAGGAGAGCAGAAGTCTTTTTACATTCAACATTTGAATGCTGATGTCAAAAAAGGATTAAACAAAGATTAGTCTCAATTGTGAATTGAAGAAACAAAGCACCTCAAAATGACATACGTGTGTATGCAGTCTGGAAGTAATGTTATTGTGTACTCCGTACAATATGTGTACTCCGTACAATATGTGTCCTAACATTTACATTTTCATATAACAACATTTTCTGTCGAGGGAAACATGTCTTTCCCCGGATTACATTTGTCTTTGACGTATCACAAATAAGTTTCTTTATTAAGATTATTTTTGTGGGGCTTTTCCCTCTATTGTGTAGAGACAGTGGATAGACGTGAAAGGGGGAGAGAGATGGGGGATGACACGCAGCAAAGGGCTGCAGGTCAGTTTCGAACCCGCGCTGCTGTAGGACTCAGCCAACATGGGGCGAACACTCTTATTGGGTGAGCTAGAGGCCACCCCACAAATAAGTTTGTAATGCCGTTTTTCCATTACATGGTACCTGTTCGACTCGACTCTACTCGGCTCGACTCGACTCGCCCGCGGTGGCCCGTCCTCCATTTTCCATTGCAGATTTAGCACCGCCTCATGCCCATAGACAGTATATAAGAATGGACCAACAGATCTCGTTGCTCTGGATGGAGACCAGTGAAGGCTATTAGAAGCACTTTTCCGGTGAGCGCTGAGCGTTACTGCGCAGCCTCCAACTGAGAGAGACGACGTAGATGTGACGTGAGCGACCTGTCTGAAAGTTGGAAGTCTCAATCATTCCCAATCTTACAGAGACGTACTAGCGGCGCCAGGATTTTGATTGTAGGTGGGCCTCCAGAAAACTGGATGGGCCAGTTAAAATAAGCCAAAAAAAATGGGTTCCCCCTGCATACAGACAGCCAGACACTAACGATAACGTTAGCCTAACTGTTAGCTTAACTGTTAGCCTACTTGCCTTGCTGGTGTGAGGGGGGGTGGCTACGGGAGGACTTGATGGGGAGAGGGCGGCCGAGCAGGATGGTAACTCGTCACTTGTAATCGCGTTACTTAAAATGTCCTCCTCCTGCTCCTCGGAGCGTTTCTTGCTGAATTTAAATGAAAACAAGCTGCTTTGCGTTTCATATTAGCTAATGGCTACAGTCTGTGTCTGTCTCATTGAGCTTGCTTGAAAAGCTTGCGCGCAAACGTCCTTCATTTCATTGGATCACTTGCTGGTGACGATGCAGCCTGTGGACGGGCTGCATCGTCCACACGTGGGGTAAAAGCCGCTGATTGGCTGAGAAGCTTTCACTCAAAGCTTTCCTCGGGCTGCTTATTGGATGAACTGCTAGACTGAAAATCACTCACTACTCACTATAGGCCTGGGTCAAAATGGGTGGGCCCAGACCTAAAATGGGCGGGCCCAGACCTAAAATGGGCGGGCCCAGACCTAAAATGGGTGGGCCCAGGCCCACCCGGGCCCAATGGTAGCGCCGCGGGTGCGTAGAGTGTAGGTATATGTTAGGAGATGACATGGGCACAGGCTAATTATTGCTAACTAAAATGCTAGTTAACATTAGTAATTAAACCTAAACAGCTCATGTAAGTCTAAACTGCCTGCGAGCTTCTCCTGTACTATACGGTAATTCCTCTACTATGTGACACAATCGTTAGCCTATTTTTACAAAAACGTCTGCTACGGAGCCATAACGTGAGGTACAAGGTAATGGAGCCTTTTATACACTGTCGTGTTTCTTTAGAACTAAACAATGGACAAATAGAGTCTTTAAACGCTTCAGATGTAAAGTTATTTGCTGTCAAAGTGGCGTCAAAATGAATGGGAGTCAATGGAATGCTAACGGGAGGTGATCGTTTTGTAGCATCAAAATGGCGCCATAGGAGGTTAGAGTACTGAAGTGAAGCTTACCCCCTTGCTCATGCCTGAGGTGAGCGTGGCTGGTCGTCATAGCGACACCGCAGGAAACTGCCGTGACCTAACGCGACAGACACACACACACAGAATATTGAAGGTGTGTTTTTGACTCCTGTCTGCCACTTTTAAACAAATCATGTGATATGATTGACAGCTCCATAACAGCTACTAAAATAAAAGTAAGACCAAAGTTCTGGCCCTTGTCACAGTGTAGATGAGGTCTCAAACATACATTTTTAGTTTACTGCACACATTACAAACAGCCTGGATACACAAACAGAAATGAAGTTAATTTATACCAACAAAAAAAAGCCACTGTAGAAACCCAAACTTTTATAACATGCACGCTTTTGGCAAGGGATGTTGTTTTGGGGAGACAAAAATTATTTGATTATCTTGTTTCGGCTTTCACAGGGTTTTTTTTTGGCAACTGAGCAGCTCCACTGGACCAGTTCAGAATACAGTGTGGTTGCAGGGACGTGAACGTTGGTTGTTCACCTCCCCAGATGAGAGTTTTCCACTGGCCTTCACTAACGCAACTTCTGGGGATAAATAGGTTTGGTCCAACAATTTTATGGTGCCAGTGGACTTTCTAACAGGAAGAAATCAGCCAATGGCATGCTTTTAAAGGCAGGAGTAGTTTGTACAGTTGCATTTGGAACTTGTTGACGAGTGTTTCTGCACCAAATAATGCATTAGTATAACCCATATCTGATTTGATGAGGGCATTTTGTAGGCAGGGGCACATTCGGCCCCGACAAAAAAGCTAAACGTTTATTTAAACTGAAACAGGGGTGCATTGAACACCCTGCTGTGCGCGCAATCACACTGCCTTTTTATTACCAGTTTAGTTTACGTCTCTGCTGATTGGGTAACATCTCTGACACACCCACCAAACGAGAGAAAACTCATGGTGCGTTCCATTTGTGCTTCGGAAGTCCGAATCTCCGAGTTCTAAGGTGAAACCCCCCCCCCCTCGGAGAACCTCGCCGTACCCCGAGCAAGCTGACCTCGAAATCCAACATGGCTGCTCCGTGCATCGACAGCAGTGAAAGCTGTAGTAATGCACATTTTATTAGCACTCCTGTCTTATTTGTGTAGCATTTAATTAGTCTTAAACACAGTCTTAAGGTAAATGGGACGCACTAATACTTCAAAGCCCATTTCGCACCGTTTCGCACCGTTCCGAGGAAATTCAACGTTTTGAGGTTGAACGTGCCCCTGATACCAGACCGATTAGTGCACATGTGTCAAACTCAAGGCCCGCGGGCCAAATCCGGCCCCTCGCAGATTATGATCCGGCCCGCATATCAATTTAGGTTCACAATACATTTTTCTGACGTTTTTGCCAACATTTTTTTTATTTTTTCTAATGTTTTTGTCACTTTTGCCAACATTTTTGTCACTTTATCCGCTTCTTTTCTATGATGGCTGAGGAACTTTTTCCTGAGTTCTTTAGGACTTTATGTTGACCAAACTCTAAGTGAGGAGACTATATGACACATGTAATAATACAGTCAAATATATTTTACTTTTTCGATTAAATAAAAGCCTATCAATAAACTAAACATGTCTGGCCCTTGATGTGATTCTTATTTTCCAGTGTGGCCCTTAGTGAAGTTGAGTTTGACTCCCCTGGATTAGAGAAACAATCAACCAATCAGAGCATTGTAGGCCAGATTAAGAATGGTGGCATTGGGCGCCTGGGTAGCTCACCTGGTAAACAGAGGCTCAGTACTCGAGGCAGCGGCCGCAGGTACGACTTACAACCTGCGGCCCTTTGCTGCATGTCATTCCCTTCTCTCTTCCCTTTCATGTCTAAGCTGTCTTGTCATAATAAATGCCCAAAAATGCCACAAAGATAATATGAAAAAAGAAAAAATGGTGGCATCAGCGCGAGCTACATTCACGAAAAATAGCAACAGAGAAATGGCCACAAAAATGGCGACAAGCGTGGATGACATAGACACAGCTGTTCACTTTCAGAAATGACAAGTCTTAAAACCAACTATTTCTTTGATCTTTTGAGCTGGCAGACTCATTTAAGAATGAAACATGTCTTCTTCTTCTTTAAACTGTTCAAATCTGGCTCAGAAATGCATATGACTAACCTCCTCACCAGTGGTCACGTACAGTGGGCTACATCTTGATGTTCACATTACATCATACTGACTGAAGCACCACTAGTTTGTACTTATAATGTTCTCTGTATTTTAACCTGACTGACATCACTGTGCAATAACCTTTAATAATAACCATTAAAGGGCTGTTAAGTTAATGTTGTCACGCACTGAAACTATCAGAGGTTATATCACTGTTTTACATCGAGGGAACTGGGCCAGTGTTTGTGTTTTGATTTACGAGATCAGTAATAATGAGAACAAGACGGCCCATGAATCTAGCGCTTGTTGCTGTGATTGGTTGATTTCTTAGTACGTTATTCCCTTCTATGATGACAAGTGCCATACTGGTTTAGGAGCCATGGAATTAAGGTAGTATTTCAAGTTTGCTTTGTTGATTTTGAATGTATATTTCAAGGCATATATGTCCTAAAAAAAGAATCATGGAAAAACAAAATTGGATGTGTGATTTTTTTTTTCTCCTCATGAAGTAAATAGCACCATTTTGTTCTTTAATTTGAAAGTGGTGTAGGCCGCGAGCACGGCCGGCCTTCAGAGACCTCTCCTGGTAGCCACAGTATGGTGTAATCTGACCTGTGTGGGGAGTCAGGCTGCCTGGCACACGTCGCCACGGAGCTGTGATAAATCCTCCATGTGCTGGGAGGAGGGGAGGAGGGGAGGAGGGGAGGAGGGGAGGAGGATACACTGCTGCTGCTGCTGACACATTGTAAATCAACCTCCGGGGTCACTTGGCCATCTCCCTTTGGTGTCTGCATGCGACCCAGAGATTGATAGACACCGTTCACCACTAAGCCCTGGCACCCCAACCGCTGAACTCATCGGAACCTATCTGGCCTGAATTCATGGGTGCGTTTACAAATCGGAAAAAAAATCTTTTTTTCATTCACTCACAGAATTTCACCTAGTCATCTTTAAAGCTATGGTGCGCAAACATTTTTTTAAATAAATAAAGATCGTTACATTCAAGCCATTGCCAAATTAATTGATAAAAAGCAAATTAAGACTATCAGCTCCACACAACTCTCTCTGTATTTCTCAGTATGTGTACAAAATGGTGTCGTCCGGGGACTTTTTTTTTACTCTTCTAAAGAGTCCATCATGTTTTTTTTAATCCTTTGTGTCTCCTTGGTGACAAACAACTGCGTGGACGAGGAGGGGTGGGGGCCGTGCGCGATCAGTGAAGGCTTTTTTTTTTTTTAAGGTAATTACTGAATGGAAATATATTTAATGAATGTATATTACACAAAGTTCCACTATAACACCTGTCTGCCTGTCACCAAGTCAAATATGTCACACAGTGCAAACACAAACAGTGATAACATTTCTGAGTGCAGTGCTGAGTAAGCACTTTGGTAAATTAGAACAAAGTCCTTTTTTTTTTTCCTTCAGCTTTCACCTGATGAAAATGAGCTCCTCCTCCTCTGCCAACGCCGAGGACTCTCATCTCACTCCCGAAGGCTTGGATAATCACGCCATTTGTCACGTCTGCTATCCATTCTAAAAACAACAACGAATTTACTTGATCACAGAACCCTCTCTGGTCGCCTCAGACACATAATGCACCTAGCTCTGTGGAGTTCCTTTGCCTTGCCGTGGGGGAAATTTGATTTCTCATTGGTAGCCTATACGGACGGCTCCTCACTCAGTATTGTCAAGAAATGAATCAATCAATCAATTAAATTGCTCCAATTATTCATCAGCAACTTAATTTCGCAGAGAATCAGGAACAAATGATTTTCCTCAAAGTGTAATTACGTGAGGCTACTTTTTTCTTTTCTTCTCGTTCTCATGAGTGTTTTCTAGTAGTTTGGTTGTTCATCCTACACACTAACACAAACACCACACACACACACACACACACACACAACAACCTCCAGGGACTCAACAGCGAACAGAAGCACAGTTATTGATTATATCAGTCAATAAGGGCTAGTTTTCTCCCCGACTGTTATACTAATGCACTTAGGGCGAATGTCCCAGCTAGCCTTGCAGGCCAGGTTATAAAAGTGCCCTAGAGCTCCTAAATTATTCAAAAGGCCCCTTCACCAGCTACGGGCCTCCATTAGAGACAGCAGGGGAAGAGGAGAGCGAGGGTAGAGGGAGGTGGTGGGGGGGGTTGACGATGATGTCACCCGGCCCAGTGGAGCCAGACAAGGACACCTGGGAATGAATGATGGAGTCAGCTGTAGAGCAGCACAGCTCTGTCGTGTGAGTCTGTGTGAGCAGGTCACTGTACCAACAGGCCTCGCTGTACCAACAGGCCTCGCTGTACCAACAGGCCTCGCTGTACCAACAGGCCTCGCTGTACCAACAGGCCTCGTGGTCAAGGGGTAACACGGTCAATACTGGGTTTATATGTGAGTAAAGCTTGTGTAACCACGGTTCATTAATGACTAAATGAACGAATGCTGAGGGAGAATATCCGAGAACTGAAAAAATGGAGACATATTTGATAAGAAAGTGAGGCCCCCACTTCAATTCTATACCAAAGCTGTAAAAGTACAGATAGGTGAGGAATAAAAAGAAAAACCAACAGAAAATAAGTTCCCTTGGAACTTAGCATTTTTGCTTCCTTTGGTTTGGAATATTACTTAACATGGCTGAATACCCTGGGGGGGGGGAACAAGACCCCTTTTCTATTTCCTACAGTCCTACTTCCGGTGGCCTTCAATTTGATCTTAACCAGACAAAAATACATTTATATACACACACACACACTCAAGGTGAACATATTTTGGCTTCACTTTTGTGCAGGGAGGAAGTAGAGACGCATTGTCCATCTTTTATATAGACCGACCACTGACAAAGATTACACACCATCCTCCTTGCAACTGGAGGTTTACTTTTCATCAGTCTGATACTGAGAGCCTGTCAGGAGAGAATATGAATGGACACTCAGATTGAAGTGATCCACAGTAAAAATGCAGCCATTACTTACGTGTCACTCCGGGTGACAGGCTCCGGAGTGTCAACACTAATGTGTGAGATGTGAAGAGGGCAAAAACGGAGGAAAAGCCTGAGTGAACTGACTCAACCGAACGATCTGCTGTCGTACACAAGCGAGCGCATACAGTCATTATCCAAACGACTGCTCATCTCCATGTGGTGCTTTTTAACGTAAATAACCACTTGACTTCAAATGTATTCCCACTGCACTCCTACTACATTGTGAACACAGGGAGCCCTCGTGAGAGGCTATGAACATGAAAAAAAAAAAGGCATTTTAACTTGGACAATCACATCAAAATGAAGCCACGCGAAGTGTGAGGTATTTCCGCTCTCCAGCTGGTCTGCTGGAGAGCCTCATTTCTGGGAAGTTCAGCTCGTAGAATGCACAGCAAAAACACTAAAGCACAGAGGAAAGTCAACACGGTCCGCAACAAAGTCAGGAGAGAAGAAAGTAAATATGTTGCCAAGAGCCACCTTTCTTTCTCTCTCTCTCTCTCTCTCTCTCTCTCTCTCTCTCTCTCTCTCTCCCTGTCAATCTGTATGTCGCTCACTCTCTGGGCAAAGGGCTTCATGAAGCCTGGAAAGGTCTTCAAATCACTGGGACAAGCTAACGTCTGGTGTGTCACTGCTCTGAGATCTGTGGGATATTTAAGGATGGAGGATGGATGGAATAGTGTGTGTCAGTGACTATGTTGGACATGAGGCCCCTAAGTACAGGACAGGGACACGCATCACAACTTTAAAATCTGTGTGTGAATATTGCTTGATTCAGATTGATTTTATGAATCTAGGGACTGCAGAGGAAAATGAGCCTGCATGGCTAAATCTGGCGCATTCTGGCACATGTTGGACTTTGTGCTCCTGTTGATTAATGTGCGTTGTCCCTTTTAAATAAAGAAATCGAAATCCTTCACCTGGCCACATGTCAAAGTGTTCCTGAGTCTGTTACTGAATAAGATCACACATTACTTTGCTGATTTGAATATTTCAGTTACAAGTTACACAGTGACTGATTGTGTAGTTTTTTCTAAGGTGTGCGATTACGTATTAAGCCGCTCAAATTCACCTGAGTACGTACGACAGTAAGTGAACGCATCACTGTCACAGGTTTTGAAATAACTTTTCTCAGCTAGAGGGAAGCTTTTTTAAATATAAAAAGTCCATGGATATAAAATTCAGAATAGAAATAGAAGAAATAGAAAAGTCATAGCCGACCTTGTTTGCAGTTAGAGGTGTCCTGGCAGCAGTTTTCAGTTTTTACAATAGTGGGAAAATCCTTACTGGGCAGCAGGGAGATTTTTCATTGCAATACTGCTAGTGGCCACTGAAAAAGGCTGAGTGCTGTTCCTCAGGGGCTGGGCCCATAAAGTACGCACACTAGAGATTTCTGCTGGCCGAGACGGCTACTTCCGATTGAGTGCTCCGCTAACTTGAATGGGGATTAAATGATTTAATCGTGCGGCTCTTCTAGACTTTCCAAATGTTATCGGACCGAATGGGTCAAATTCTGATAGTGAAACGAGCCATTTCACAGGGTCACTCCAAAAAAAAAATCTCATTCGCCATGTGGAACAAATTGGGTTTTTTTTGGGCCGGATTGAGTTGTTATTCCACTATTTCATCACTTTGTTTAATTTGCTTCAAAGCACGGTGTACCTCCTGGGGGGCTGGTAGCGCACTGTATGTTACTGCTGAGCTGACAATGGTGCTCTCCACCAATCAGGAGGAGCTCCACTGTTAAAAGCTATGATTCATTCAGTGACAATGGTGCTTCAGTGTGCTGTTTGAAAACATTTCCACACTGAACCCCAAATTGCCCCCTGAAAGTCAGGGCTGCATGGCGATGGCGATGGCGATGGCGATGGCGATGGCGATGGCGTGTGAATGGGAGACATTGGCCCAATCCCAAAGTGAGCCCTGAGGGCTAAGGACTTACAGACTTAATTGATCTCAGGTGCTAAGTGAGTGAGTGTGTGAGGCCACATGGGCTCAGATAGGTAGAAATGGGATCGGGACAGCACTTCACGAGATCACATGTTACCTTGGCGACGTTTAATAACAAAGATGTTGCTGACACTTGCCGGTTTGTTGCTTTCCACACGGCCAAGGCCCAGGAGACGGCTACCTGATTCCAAACTCTTGTTTTACAAGCTGGACAACAGGTTGGTCCGTTCCGTGGTCGGTAATGTCGCTCTAGCTGTTGGTTTCCTTCGTTTTTTTTTTTTCCTGTTGCGTGGGCGGGGGGCCGCCCCGCTTTGAACTGTGGGTAATTCCCTTTGGTGAAGTCTGCATCGATGCAGACTCACGGAAAGGGCTCGGTAAGTGTGTACTCAAACCCTCACGCCTTTTGAAATTCCACATTGGGACAACCCTAAGCCCTTACGAATTTCGCGAGAACGCGCACCAAAGTCCGTGAGTCTGTGAGTCCAGACTTTGGGATTGGGCCATCGTCAATCACATTGTCCTGGGGGAAAAGAGCTACCTCTGTAAGTGCAGTCCTTTTAAAACTGCATAGATTCCTGATTGAAAGAGTATTCAAACATATCTTGCTCCAGCTGTAATTCTCCAAGCTGCTTTTGGTCTCTGGTGATTAACAGCTAGTCAGGCTCAAACATGTTGAGCTGTTACACTGATTATTGAAACTGACTGATGGGAATTCAATCGGCATTTGGCATTGGACATCGGAGAGCCCTTTGGCGCCAGATGCCATGTAACTGGTTGACCAAACTATCAGGCTGATCATATTAAGGAGCAAAGAATTGAGACAAACCAAATTAGATTTTAGTATCAGGTTTCATTCACATAGAGCCAGTCATTATCACTGCACTTAATGCAATACATCTAGAGATTAAGTACGATGTTTATGGCTTGAGACAGATGGTAGAGCAGATGTTCACCATAAAGGGACAGTTCCCCCCAGAATCCAAATACATAATTTCCTCTTACCTGTAGTGCTATTTATCAATCTCGATAGTTTTGGTGTCAGTTGGCCATTGTAGATATCTGCCGTAGAGATTCTCTCCAATATAATGGAACTAGTTGGCATTCAGCTTGTGGTGCTTGAAAAACTCAACAGCAATATCTCTTTGTAAAAATCATGACCCGGTTACTCAAGATAATCCACAGACCAAGTTGTGTCAAGTTTCATAGGAACTATTTATTTTTTTCTACCCAACTACCCCCGCCGACCGTATCATCACTCAGAAGGAAGCCTTCAAATGTATTTTTTGGCACTTTGAGCTCCACAAGCCGAGTGCCATGTAGTTCCATTGTATTTGAAAGAAGGCATACATCTCCACTGCCGATATCTCCAACTCTGGGCAACTCACATTAAAACAATCTAGATTGATAAATAGCATTACAGGTAAGAGGAAAATTATATATTTTAGATTTTTGGGTGAACTGTCCCTTTAAAACAAAATGGACACCGTCTGATCAAATATACTTTCAAAAATATATACCTGTATGTAAATAAAATATAACTCACTGTAAAATGTTAATGCCATTTATCTCTTAGATGTCTATATAAAACTTGGTATGAATCAGTTTTTACATTTAAAAAATGCATTGTCATACATGCATTTTTCATTTTCTCAATCTACTATGTGTACTAATGTGTGGATGATTAAGTGGTAATGATGAATTTTTAAATCAAGCATTAAAAAATGAATTTTCAAGACCTGATAGTTTGATAAGCATGCAATAATGCTCCTTTCTTTTAAATCTGGCAAACATATGCCTGTGTGTGAAGTTGTACGTTGTACTGTATATGTTATATATGTGGGAATGTGTACATTTAGAGGTCCAGAACCACACTATGATCAGATTGGAGACTTTCAACTTATGATCTACAAATAACTTCCTGTTTGCCTCAAGACCTTTCACTGCACTCCAATCCTCAGGCTAACAGCTGAGTCTGGAGTCTCTGGGGTCTCTGGGGTCTGACCGACCCCTGTTCTCTGTACACTCACCCTGTATCGAGGTAGGAAGTGGACGTCCTCCTCAGGGATCAGTAAAGTGTGGCAAAAGAAAACAATACGATGGCCGGGGTTTTCCGCTGTGTCCTGCTGCTGAGTTAATGGGCCAAGATGTTATCTTAATTAAGCCCAAATTGCCTCATCACACAAAATATTTAAGCTTGAGAGTGTCCCCAATTATTTTCAGAAATCTAGGAAAATTCTTGCATCTAAATAACCCCTTATTGGTCAGCTTTTAATCTGAAATACGTACAGGAAGTTTAGGTTTTGGAAAGGAGAAGCTAGTGGTGTGGAAATCAGTGTTACAGTCAAGACCACCTAAACCAAGACCAAGTCATCACCAAGACCAGAGTGCATGGAGACCGATACCAAGACTTTGAAGGGTTGAGACAGAGTCAGGACCAAGACCAAGACCAAGCCAGGGTGAGACTGAGTCAAGACCAAGACCAGACCAGTGCCACGATAAAATGTGGAAAATGCTAACCATAGGCACAGTAGCGCTCCTCAAATTGAAAAAACACCCACAGAAAACAAATGAAGATTCTTCTTCATTCACCTCTTTTATTGCCATAAGTGTATCATGAGAAATGCCTTGATAAAAATAACCAAAAGACAGTTGTGGTTTTGACCAGTCTTGAAATCAAATCTAAATCCTCTTAATCCGAGACAAGACCGAGTAAAAATGCGGTCCATTTCGAGACGAGAACAAGACCTTTAAAAAAAGTGGTCTTGAGACCAAGACCGATCTCAAGTACTACAACACTGGTGGAAGTGTCCATGTGTGTGGCTGTAGAGATGCTGGTGCAGCAAACGCCTGTGCCACGACAGGATGCCCATGTTACTCTCTTTCTACTACAGGTGTAACTATGACATTTTTTTGCCATGACAACTTGATAAGGTAAATGTTCATTTCTGTGTGTGTGATTTCTAAAGAACACAAAACAATTTCCGTGGCGACCTCGTGCTGGACTAGCAGACGAAACAAAAATATTCAGCCAAAAAATCTTTGTCCTATCACATAAAACTGCCTCTCTCTCCATAATTGGTTTCGATTGATGCTTCATGGTTTAATGTCCCATCATAAAATCCCCTTTCAAGGAAGTAATTATGCCATTTCACACAATCTTTAAATTCTGCATCCTTGTCAAAAACTAACACAATGCATCTTCATACCAACTCAACTAAAGTCAAACAAATAAATGCTTTAGGAACTGTTCCTGGCAAAGCCATGTTCCAGTATGAGATTTAGCATACCGTTGTATTAAATTTCACAAGTAAGCTGGACTAAATATCTCAGGGGCATACATAAAAAAATAGCAAAGTTGCAATTTGGTAAAACAATGCTCTGATGTTTATCGTGACAGGCCAGACAGAATAATCACTTTGCCAAAAATGGGTTCCAGATGTTCTTTTCTTTTTCTCCAAGGTGCCCCATTGAGGGTGAAAGCCATTTGTTGTAAACTGTGCAAAACGAGCACTGTTGAATAAACAAAAATGTGCAGGAGCCATACACAGATGATCCTTTCCTGCTATAATTATCCGTCATGTGTTCACCTCCTTTCACTGCGTCAGCGGTTTTAGCCATTTCAGACTATTGCAGGCCTCCGCTGCCAAAACATTAGCATGTTAAAACCCTCTGTGCACTCCTATCTAAATGTTAAAATACCAATAATTCTGCTTTGCAAATCAGAGAGCCACATAAGGAAACAGGATTTAAAAGGTGCTGCAGACCTATGATCTATGGGACATTGTTTATCCTGCCCTGTACTTCGTGTTACACCATGTATAAAAATGGAGTCTACATTGACAGTATGTTTCTGCTGTCCCGAATTCAAATTTTCTGTGCATTTATTGCCCTCCAAAATGCTGTAATTCTAATTATTTCTTTTAAATCCTGACTCAAGAGGTATCACGCTCATTAAATCCCCATTCACTGAGTTCAACTGCCCGGAGGCTTCTTAAGATCCTAAATGGAATTGTTCGGGAGAAAGGGGACTCAGCGAGCGTGTAGCATGAAGCTGACAGCCGGTGCTTTCCACCCTTTTAAGTCCAAGACAGTTTCAATGGATAGCTAACCTTTCTCCTGCTGTTCCTCAGCTATTTATAGTGCCACTCTTCCGGAAGAAACGACAAAAGCCTCCCTACAGAGGATACAAACCGCTTTTAATCCCATAATTAACTGTAGCAATATTGAGCCAAGAGTTTATTTATAAGTGTAATACAAAAACTCAATGGGAAATCACAGATAATTAAAGGCTTCTGTGTACATCTGCATTTAATTGTAGTTGTTGGTGTTGAGACTTTAACTCTAAAACTGCCAGACCAGAAACCAAGTCAAATACTAAGTTGGTCATTTTTGGTGAAGAAAAGCAACTAAGACACTGAAGAAAAGCTCACCTTGCAAGCAATACAGGAGGAACTCAGTAAAGTGACTCTTTTATCTTGACAGTATTTCTTGTTGACGCTGATTATTGCAGGTGATGCTGTTCGCTTACGAACCAGTAGGATGAGACAAATCTCTGCTCGGCTTTGCTGTTGCTCTAAACCAGAGATCTTCAACAGGAGGTCCGTGACCCCCAGGGGGGTCCTCAGAGTTAGTGCATGGGGGGCTGCCAAATTATTTTAAAATTATATTTTTTTCAAGTTTCTTTTCAAAAATGAAAATACGTCTGATATATAAATCCAACATTTTAATAGCAAATATAAATTGGCCTATTTCTGGAAAAAAAAAAATCTACACATTGAAGATAAGCTTACTATAGGTAAGGTAGCCAAACCGTATTCACTGTGCCTTCCACATGTATGTTTAACATTAAAATCTTAAGTATAAATAATACCCATTCATTTTCATCCATCTGGCCTAGTTTAATATTGTTTAATATTGTTTAGTTTAATATAACTCAATTGTTAGTACAGTACGGTATATGTAGTAAGGGGTCCCTACTCTCTCTTTAAGCTAAGGGGCCCTTGGCCTATAAAAGACCCCGACTCTAAATAATATGTCACTTATGTATTTTGTGCCTTTTAGTGACAAGTAAATAGGGCCAAGTCATTTTGCCATATGGATGTGGAGTTTGGCAACGAAACATTTTGGCTAACAGGCTAATAGGAAACTGAAAGCTGATCTGCTTGTGTATTTGGTTGTATCCTTGAGGTTAGTTAGGCTACAACACTGTGTTCACAAGCAATGTTGGAAGACAATGAAACCTCAGAAAACAAGCATAAAAACAATATGATTCTTTGTCTACAGATAGGCTACAGTAGCATTGTCGTAGCAGCAGTAGGGTAATTAATCATGTTAAAAATAAGATTTTCTGACAAGCCAAGTAGTTATCTTCATGTTTCTAAGGACATAGCATTTATTCTGCCACAGTAATACGCCACATATATACAATGATGTAATCCTCCTCTTTTGGTTGAGAAGGAGGACAACATCATTGTATTTGTGTAAAGGAGGACTCTGTGACCTGGAACAAAAAATAAAAAAAATAAAACATTAAACTCATAAACCCAAGTTACAGCAATGATCACATTTGTCAACAGCCATTATCATGTCACACTTTATCACAGAGTAGTATACCAAGAATGTTCTTCAGGGCCGCTGTTTTATTGTCCCTAAATGATTGAAGTGAGTTCATTTGGCAACAGTGAATTATACTATACTATAATATAATAATTTTAAAAAAACTCCTGAGAAACATCTCAGGGAAGAATGTGAGATTAATCAGACTGATAATATTCATGGTAAGTGAAATGAAAACCCTAATATAACCAAACAACTGATTTAAAAAAGGTTGCACAGGCTCTCGTTTAACCGTTTCCAGATGTTGCTCTCCACACTTATCGGTAAAACTATCTTCCCATAAAACGATTACCTGATTTGCGTACTATTATGAGGTCAGTAAATAACAAAAGGCTCTACTTGTAATTTATCATAGTTTTAAAGGAAAAGGCTTTAGTATTAAAGTCAAGGACTTGAAGCATAATGGGAAAGAGTTTATGGAGCATGAATGTCAAACAGGGGAAATGGGAGTAGGGATTTCTATCTGTTAGAAAAAAAGTTGATGTAATTGTGCTTACGCTACATCAGTAAATCTTCCTGACATTATGACTCATTAACAACCCTTTAAGATTAATCAGTGTTGGTGAGATCCAGTAAAACTATTCGTCAACAATAAAACAAGGCCAAGACTCTACCGCCAAGCTAGCAGCTCTGTGACTCTGTAGTGTCCATTTTAAAGAAAGGTTGAAGTCTAACACTTGTTTTTGGTTTTCAGCAGTTGGGGTGAGCTAAGTGACAGCTGGAACACACCACACGCATAAGCGTTGCGTATAGCAGCGTAGCACACGTCATTTTTTAATGGAAAGCCAAAAGTGCCTCAATTTGCTATATTTGATACCTGCCTGGCTCATACCTGTCAAGTTTTGGATTTGAAAATAAGGGAAATTTTCCAGCGCCCACCGCGAGCAGTCCCACCACCCCAACTAAGCTCCAGTATGGCTTACATTTTAAGACAGGTGTACAAGAAAGCTAAAATCACCACTTGATGCAGAATGCTGAAAACATTTACAATTTATAACATTGCTTGTCTTTACATTTACATTTTATTTTCATTCCACACATTCCTTTCATTTCATATTGCTTTTCTTTTACAGTTTTTCTTTTCATTTCACATAACTTTTCTTTACTCTTTTAGTGAGTTATTGTACAAATTTGTTGCAGACTTTGCATTCTTTAAGACTGTTTTGGAAGGAGTGTATTTGTGGGCTGGGCCAGAGCGGTTAATTTTACATGAGAGTAGAGCGCAGATAGTTCTGTTGTCTAACGTCTTCCTATTCTCTGTAACAATCTTTCGTACCATGCTAAACACCCTTTCTGAACTTGCATTGCTATGGGGAATGCATAATAAAGCCTTCATAAGTTTTGGCAGCGCACCGTCTCTGTCGTAGCGTCCATCATCTGTCTCTTCAAGTCTTCTTGGCCATCAAAGATGTCGCTTTCAAGGCAGCTATTGGCCATGTTTCATGCTGTCCAGAGATGAAGACACGTTATGGGAATACAAGAGAAGACGCCAACAGCAGAAACAGCTTATCAGCCATGTTCCCTACATCAGAACTCATTCGTCAAAGGCATTTCCATATCCCATTTAACTCTTTTTTTTGAAAAAGGCAAAAACCACCTCAAGCGAGCGTTTCCATTTAGCTTTTCTAATGTGAATACAGTTAAACAATCTTAGCATGCTGATATTGAGCAGGTAAATTACCATGTTCAAATTTGTTAACACACAAAAGTACAGCCGAGGCAGATGAATTGAAATTTTGACCTGCTAGTAGGGATACAACTCTTACAATTCGCGCTCTGGGGAACCATGAATGTCTGTACAAAATTTCATTACAATCCATCCAATAGTTGTCCAGACAAACAAAAAAAATGTCAAATGGATGGTGGCGTTATAGGAATAGTCAGGGATCACCAAAGTCAGTAGGAAACATCCTCTGGGGATCATGAAGGTCTGTACAAAATTAGATGACAATCCACAGAATAGCTGTGGAGATATTTCCATCTAGACAGTAGTGGGGGACTGACAGACCAACCAACCAAGCAACCAAAACCAACCAAGCAACCAAAACCAACCAACCAACCAACCAACCAGCATTGCAATCCCTAAAGCCATGCCACTAGCATGGCTAAAATGATCAGTGTCCCGGAGTTGAATAGTCATTCTGTTTTTCCCTGCTAGGAAAAACCATTATGATTTATCAACTAATACTTATCACAATTAAAGGATTTGCTTTGCAAAAACTGTTCTCATGTTGTCAAACAGGGCATAAAATAGTCTTACAGTTTACAAAGTCCCACAGTTTTCCAAATTGTGGCTTATGAGTCGTTTTGTCAGAGTAGGCATTACATTTTTCACATGCTGGATATCTGCCGAAGTCTTCAGCCTAATTGTTTTTCCAACCAGAAGCTTACTCCCAAATACCAAAAAGGTGCAGACCTTCCCAGAAACACATCCTCCTTTCTGCTGACTCACTGCTCTCACTCTGTATTTTGTGAGGAATGTTCTGCAGTTGTTGAGCCACTTTGACAGACCCACAACAATCACGCACCAGAAACCTTTTTTCACTGCTTTTAACCACTGATTCCTGGCAGGGGGGGGGGGGATGCTGCTGTTAAGCATTCACAAGTCACAACTGGACTTACATGCCCGACCACACACTTTGAATTAATATGAACTCCCACAAGAACAGATCATCATTCTGCGCCTTACTGCACCTTAAAGCTATAGTGTGTAGTTTCTAGTAATGACAACAAAACTGTTGGCGCGTCCACGTGATACAAGCCTTCCGTGATCGCGTACAGCCCCCACCCCTCCTCCACGCAGTTGCTAGTAGCCAAGGAGGACAAGGAGGATTAAAAAAAACATGATGGACTCTTCAGAAGAGGTCATTATCTTCACTCGAGTTTCTGCGAGCGAAAGTTGCCAGACGGCAAAATCTTCTGAACATAGCCATACTGAGAAATCCAGAGAGAGTTGTGTGGAGCTGATGGTCTTAATTAGCTTTGTAGCAACATGGCTTGAATGTAACAGATGTTCATTAATATAAAAAAAAGTTACGCGCTAAAGCTTTAAGGCTTAATCTATCCTCTCTGGTGTCACAGAGACTTCACACAGAAATTATGAATTATGAGCGCAACTGGACCTCGTATGTCATTAATAATAATGGAAGGATAGAAACAGGATGAAAAATGTATGGTGTGCAAGAAGGTTTTAACCAAATTCTATTCAGGTTTCACACTTTTTTGAGATGTCCTGCTAATAGATAAACAGGTCCGAAAACTACTTATTTGGTAGAGGTACAGTTTCCAAAACCTAATTGCTCAATAAATCGTGCTTAAAGAGATCTGTCTTTGAATCTGTGGACCTTCATTATGAGCTGCATTTGGCATTGCAGAAGCCAAAGCAGCTATAATGAGCCAAATCATCTGTAATTGATGTTTACTGGACGTCAGGAAGCTTCATTCCTATCCTGATTGATTAAAAGGCCATTTTCTACTAAATCCTGCCTCTGCTGAATTGAGGGCCGGACATATCTGCAGAGCTTACGAAATCATTTAGCCTGATGCTCTTTTTGGAAATACTCTCCCAAGAGCCTGCCTTTGTTCTGTAGGCCGGATGACACCCAAACACGTAAGACGGTAGTCATTTACCAGAATGCAGGATCTGATGGAACAAACTTTTATGTGAAAATATGTCTATATGTGGGCAAGTCATTGGGGTCATCAACTCTTCCCATCGCAGATGTTTTTCAGAAAACAAATGGGGTTTGAGACTCATATTCCGATTGCGATGTATTCATTTCCAAAGAATGCTCCCAAAACCAGAATAATACCGGCATGTCCCACATGTCCTAACAGGCAAATGCTACATGCTACGGATCATGCTGTTTACATGACCCGTATCAAATTTGGAATATTGTCACATTCGGAATTATAGTGGAATATTAGTAGGGATGGGTATCGTTATTATCGATTTTATCAATACCGATATTGATACCGATACTGCTTATCGGTAGGTTACCGATACTAATCAATACTCTTATCGATATTACTCTTTATAATAATTATAGTATAATTTGGTAAGTTCTTTTATTATTACTTTTGGCAGAAATAAGTAAAATTGGAACTTGGCTTGGGTCTTGAGGAGTTGTTTCATTTTTTCACCGACAAATAGCCTAAACTGTACACACACTGCACTGCTACGTTCACAGCTATAACCTTAAAGCTTAGTATTCACCAGCATTTCACACACAAACACACACACACAGACAGACACACACACACACACACTTCAGTGCATCATTCACAGCTATATGCTAAATTCACTTCTGTTCGAATTACAGTGCCTCAGAACGTTCTGTCTCTTTCTCTCTCTCTCTCTCTCTCTCTTTCTCTCTCTCTCTTGACTTGCCTACACCATACACACATACCGGTATGCGCTCAGTTATTCTTCAAATAATAAATAAAAGGACGTTGCTACTTGTTGTATAGCCTAAAACAGTTTAGTTTAAAAAACCTTCCCAGATAGGTAGACCCGGGGGACGCCCTGGCTGTAAGAAGATACAGTAGTTAGTAGTATTGTTTGTCCAGGAGGTTATCGATATCTCGGTACTGACCAGTCCGGAGCCCATACCAGCTTACTACTGTTTCTTGATGCCCATTCCTTAATATTAGTGTGCAAGTAAACATAGTCAATACGTCAATTTTTAGAGTTAGATGAGAAGATTGATACAACGCTTATGTGCGTTAAGTATGGAGTTGAAGCCTGGAAGTGATTAGCCTAGCTTAGCATAAACACTGGAGGCAGAGGGAAACAGCTAGCCTGGCTCCGTCCAAAGTTCAACAGTAAACCTACCAGCACCTCTAAAGCTCACTAATGAACACTTTGTATCTTTTTTAATCCATAAGTAAACAGGAAAGTAACGACAGATTATGCTGTTACGTGCTATAACTATTTCCTGGTGAACAGATTTCTGATGATCTTCCCAGTTCTTCTTATGAACAGATCTGAAGGTAGAACTCTAACCCTCAACATCTCAGTTTTAGGAGTAAGAGTAAGAGTATAGCAGCGAGACAGATACAAAACATGCACAAGACTTAAGGCAGAATTCGGGGTTTTTAATTCTCAGATCTGCAATAATTTAAATATAATACATAGATATTTGGATTTTGTTGCATCTCAGCCTGAGGCCGCCCAAAAATATGGTGGTCGTCCGCTGCTCGGGCATCTGGACAAGCAGAGCAAAATGTCCTAGACTTCCCAGCATGGCCGGTACACCCGTCCCACCATGCACCTCATTGTGTCCCTCCTCAGGATGGGGATGTTCAGGTCCTGGCCGGCGTCTCTCTGCTCGATGACCTGGCTGTTGTCGTCAGCTCTCCGCTTGTAGAGGGACACTCCGCTGTGCAGCACCCGCAGGTCCCTCCACAGGCTCGGATCGGCGATGACGATTACCCTCTGTCTCCTGGTTTTGCCCGCAGCGGCCGGATCTGCGTCGCCGAGGCCGTTTTCTGTCGCATCGTCGCTCAGCAGCGAGGCGAAAGTGTCCTGCTCCAAGGAGCCGTCATCAGTCTTGCCCACTGGCGACGCCACTGACAGTGCATAGCACTCGATCAAGAGTGCTGCGGCGAAGACGACGGACATGAGCGACTGTCTCATGGTGAAGAGCTTCCAGGAGGTGCAGCAGCCTTGGGTTCGTGAAGGAGTTTCTTTCCGGAGCTCTTCTGCTTCGTTGTTCTGACCCCCCGAGATCGTATCATCCCCTTTTATATCATTTCGAACGCGCTGGATTGTGCCACGTCGGATCGTTTCGCATCATAGCTTCTCCCCGTTGTGTTCAGGAAATTAGTTGAAAGCGTTAAAACGCAGTTGGGCAGAACTCTTGCAGTGCTCGAGAGTGTTGTTTTGGCGGAGAGTTAATTAAAATCATCTCCGACGTGGTGGCTGATCTTAGACTCCGGACAATCAAACAGTGGGGAACTCTTTGAGCAGGTGACACCAAGGAAAGCATTAATCCAAAATGACTACCCTTTAAAACAACAAGGAGGGATTACTCACCCGTGAAGCGCTTTGTGGTGTCAGATACTTGGTGATAGAAGCTGTGCTCTCGTGGCATTGTTGCAACGATGTCCAATATGAGATTTAACCTTGGATTAGTGCAACAACAACAAAAAGCAAACAAATGATTCCTGAAGTGTTTGTGTGTTCGTGGCAGAAGCTTCGTGTCAAAGAGAATGTTGTTTCGAGTAGATCTGCTCCCGAGGCCCGGAGGTAGAAGATCTCTGGCTGGATTGCTGGATTACCTAATTACGGTTGCCAGATGGGTGCTGCAGGAGCTTTGCACACCTGGGCTAAGATCCATATGAAATGAGTAATGAGTAATTTATGCAGGTGGCATTTGAGTCAGCTCAAACATGCTGACAAACGTTTTTATTTGTGGCTGTTCAAGAGAAGTTAGAAAAAAAGCAGTTGTGTCCTCCAACTAAGAGCTTCGGAGCAGAGGCTGCGAATAACTAGCTTGTGAGCGCTAAAAACGTACTACATTTAAAGCACTATTAAGCAGTAGTATTACATAGGAGGGATGTGAGATTTTACTGACACGATTTGCGGCTCTTTATAAAAAGTCTGAAAGCTAGACATATCATTTAATGTCATTAAATTGTTAAGCTTATTTTCGCCTTGGTAATGTGTAGCTGGGCAGTTCAGATGGGAAGTGCCGTGGATCATTTCTTCTTGAAAACCATGTCTGTGGTTTCTAAAAAGTCTGGTATTTAAGAAGTATCCACACCCTGTTTTTATTAGCGTCTGAAAGGCCTTGTGCGGTTTTCAGAAGGCCGGCAGTTTTGTTTAAATCTTATCTTTCATTCCTAGATGTCAGATAGTCTTAAGTATCGTTGATGGGACGGGCGGAACCCTTCCTATGCAGTAGGTGTTAATGGTTTAAAGAGCTTGTAGCTGTTTTTGGATGAAAAACCATATGGGAGCTGTCAAATAGAGGTGTTTTAGGTATGAAGAAAGTAATAGTTTTGCCAACAGTTCAAAACCACATAGTAACCTGCCAGTGACAGGACTAATGAAAAATATAACATAATCTCTCAGCTAATACATATTTTGAATAGTCTGTCATTAATTCTCTTTCAACAACAGTAGAAACAGTAATTCTTTGAGATTTAGGCAACTAAAACTAGTTGATTTAGGTCAGGGAAAGATGGTGGATTAGTATTAGGCAAGGCAAAAAAATGATGGTTGAGTTAGAGCTAAATTTAGGAAACCCCATACATACAGTGGGACGGTCAGGCTTCTAAAAGGCACTGAGAAAATCAACATTATGACCTACAATATTTATTACCCATGCTATACCCTTCCATCAAGTTTCATGAAAATCGTTTTTTCCGTAATGCTGCTGAGAAACAGACCAACAAACCCAACCGAAAACGAAATCTCCTTGGCGGAGGTAATAATGGGTTAACATAGGTTAGCTTAAATATGCCTGAGGGCTCTTTCAGGCAAATAAAACGGTGACTGTTGGCTGCTGGCAGAAGACAGAACGTGAATCCTGCTTCCTGGCGTTGGTGTTACACGCTTTCTACACCTCCCCCCTAATGGTGTGTTCAGACTGAATTCAACACGGAGTTGAGGGGCAGTGTGATTGCCTATAAAGTCAATGCAAAGACAAGAACAGGCGCACTTGGCTCTGGGTGGTGCAAATTGAGGCAAAGACGCTGCATCTCCATGTACAAAAATGAGAAGATAAGTAGAGGAGTCTGAAAGGAAATACAAAAAGAAGTGAAGTTTCCGGTAAGTTTTCAGATCAGTTAGAGTCTGAGCTGATTTTGGGTTAGGCAGCAGACACACACTGAAGGCAATTGTGTGCCGCAGACAGTGCTACATTTCGTCAAAAAGAAGAACAAAAAAAGGGGGTTTCTAAAAGCAAGAGGCTGAGCTGTGCTGACCAGCTGACTACATTGATGGGCGCCAACCAAAACACCTTTGAAGGGAGGTGTAAAAAGAGCCAACCGTGTGCTGAGGGAAAGACGTACATGTGTTAACCAGCCCCTTCAGCACAGCGCCACTTCTCTTTATTAGGATACCGAGCGGCGGGCCACACGACGCAGGCTTAAGTGTTATTCCAGCTAGGTAAATACAGGACACAGATCTACCAGCATGTGAATGTATTAACAGGCACAAATTAAATTAGGTTGTTGAACACGGTGCGCTCTGCCAGCCGGTTCTGAGGTCTGACCGATTGAAATCTCAGTTTTTGTTCGCTCACTGACAGGTTAAGGAGTTCTGTACCGCAACATGGACACAGGACTTCCCTTTACCGGGGCGGGAAGTTCTGGTGGAAATTTACTGCATGTTCTCATATACAGTAAGCAACCAGAGAGTTCTGCTTTCACACCAAGGCAGAGGTGGAAAATAAATCTTATTTCAGAGGGAACTGTTTTGCATTTTACTCCACTTCTGAACCTTGTTTTTTTCAGATCTGTTCTTGTTGGGGTTTTTTTCTTCCTTTATTTGCCATTTGACAGCGTAGAAAGAGACAAGAAACGAGGTGACAAAGATAAGGGTTTGACATTCGAACACTCAAACCTACGGACATTGAGGTTATCTGGTAGGCCTACATGCACCTTAACCATTAAGCTACTGGGAACTTCCGTACATTTAAAGAAAAACAGTCTACCTACTGCAACTGATCTGAGAGCATGAAACACATCTTTCACCTGACAGCCAAAATAAACTCTACTCTCAGAATCACAGTCATTTTGAGTCATTAGTTCTTGCTAAATGAGCTGTGTAATTACCCTAACAAGCTAGCTGACTAGCATTGTATCTAATAGCAAAACTCTTAATTTTATTGAGTTGAAACAGAATAAAAATGACTCTTGGCTTACTTTTTTGCATTTGCGTCAGTGACAATCACAATTAGTACATGAATGTATGGATTAGATTTCTCTTGTGTGGCCACTAGGGCGCAAAAAAACACCACAACCGCTCACAGACATAACCCTTACATGTTGTTGTATATGTATGTCTGTAAACGTTGCTTTTTTTTTAAATGCATTTTGGCGTTTTGTCCACACACAAACTGTGTTTTAGGTCACTGAAAACTCCTGCCCTGGTAATCTACAATCAGAGCTTTGTAAGCAGAATTAAGAATGAGGATGCCATCTTTCTACATAGCTAACTAGCTACCAAGCTAATATCATGAAAAATAGTCACAGAAAAATGCGCCCCCCCCCCCCCTAGATAAGTACAAATTGACATATTCCTTCCAAGTGTAGTGAAAAACGCTCATTGCTCCGAGCAACCACTACCGCAGATTCCATGTGAAATGGGTAATAAGATTGATTATGATTGGGTAGTCTCGTATTGCCAGACCTTCCTCCACAGCTCTGCGGAGGAGGGTCTGGTTAGTCCACACAGCATTCTGGGATGGGAGAAAAACATGCTCTGGTTTACTGGCATTTCTTTAAACCAATCACAATCGTCTTGGGCGGCACTAAGCACCGGACAGAGCCACGGTGCCTCTGCAAAATAGTCTCAGGAAGGAACTTGTTTTGGTGGAACATGTACGTTCAAAAGTTGTTTTAATCGTGCAACAGAAAACTCTGATTGGACAGATAGTCTAGCTAGCTGTCTGGATTTACCCTGCAGAGATCTGAGGAGCAGTTAACCATAGTCCTCATAAATCCACCAGAGGTTAGAATTACAACACAAAGAAAGAGGAAGGTGACGGGTATCCTAAAAAAGGGGAATATGGTTGGAAGCACAGATATGGCACTTACTTCTGATTGGTTAGGGCAAAACAACATGACCCCCTCTAATGTGAACATGATGTCAGGCTGAATGACTGAAGAGAATATGATGACATTATCAGGCTACCCCTTTCACTTTTATACAGTCACTTGATTCATTGTTAACATAAAAATGATTATTTAGTGGAGCTGTACATTATACATGCTATACATAACAATGATTTTTGGAGTTGGTGTCGTAGTTTACTGCATGAAGGCAAACTATCACGGCGCCGCTTTTTTAACCTGGTTACTATTGTTGGATCAGTCAAAGGGTTGTCGTACGTTCCCTATGGACTTCAATCATAAATACACTGTATATAAAATGACCATGTCTTATCGATCTATACCCTACAGATGATAATGTTGGCAAACAAGACACCTTGAAAAGCCTGTAGATGAAAGCCAAACACTGCTTTTAGCTATTAGAGGCTCATACCGTATGTTGGCAGAGGGTGTCAGAGTTGGCCTGGTGGTCAGGATGTGACTGCAGGGGAAGATGAAACTAAAGAGATAAAAGCTGATCTTGGACCTGGTGCTGCGTCTCAGGGTGAAGCATAAACATTCCCACAGAAAGTGACATCGCCAAAGTGGGCACCCATGTGAGCTGCGAGACACGCATGCAGGGTTTCCAACTGAGAAGAAAGAGAGAAAAACAGTTCAACAGATATCTCGTCAATATAGCCGCAGAGATGCTGGTAGTCATGGAGATTGTTACTAACATGTAATCACAATGTTATACAAAAATAGCAACATCCACACTCTGCATGTTGGAGACACAGAGAGAGAAAGAAGTTCTCTCAGCATCATGTTTTTCGATGGAGGGATGGAATAATGAACTGCACGTAGAGGAGAATTTGGAGAATCTGATCCCCATCCAGCTCAAACTCGCCTCAGTGACCACACATAAGCCCCAATGGTAATGCTGTGTGGGGGAATGTTGCTCCCATATTCAAGAGTTTGAACTTTAGAGATGCTTTACTTGACAAGGGTTCTTTCCATAAAATCATCTCTCACTGCAAATCAAATCGGCTATTAGGCTAACTGAAATAAAACCATGTCAATCTCTAGGTATGGTGAAGGGCATGTGATGATGGGGGGCTATTTTAATTCCAAAGGCCAAGGGAACTTTATCAGGATGCATAGTATCCTGGATCCATGAAATAACTGGCCTTTAAAAATAAAAATCTGCCTGCCTCTATGGGAATTTAACATAAGGGTGTGTATACCTATGCTCCCTACATTTTAAAGAAGAACATTTATTTATTTACGATACGTTATTCATTCACAAATAAAATTGGTGTCCTTAAAGGTTGGATTTTTCCTAATTTTTTTTTTAATTAAGGCATTAAGATCAATTTCCAAAAGATGATTTTTTTATTCCTCTTTTAAGTCAACTTTAGCATGGGTCGATAAACTTATGAGCACCACTGTATCTGCAAAAGAGACAAACATACTGGTTATTTTATTCAATCATTTTATTTGTGTTTTTGTGGGTGCTCTCTTCTAACTAGTTTGAAGGTGCAGCTCTTTTGGTAAATGGTTGATCTGAATTTAACGATATAAGACCTCAACCTTCACTCTTTGCTTTGTTATTCACACATTTTTTTTTATATAGTTTATAGTTATAAATTAGTGTTTCCCCTATAATTCTGGAGCAGTGCACCACCCTAATTTGAATTTCTATGCTGATGACACTGTTATGTACTGCTGTGCATCAACTCTTGTGCAGGCCATTGGATACCTGCAAAATGCTTTTAATACCCTACTTCAACTGAAACTCGTTCTTAATGCAAACAAGGCCAAGCTTATGTTGTTTATCAACTCTAAGAATAATCCACAAAACACACCTTTTGGTGGTCACTCTTCAGGAAAGTGATATTTATAAGAGTTAACAACATCTTATTATATAACATCATATGCAGCATCTGGTGAAAAAGCTGAGGCTAAAACGGTGGGGGGGGGGGTGTCTTCATATTGTTGACAGAGCTTAGCATGCTTCCCAGAGGTCCATTACCAATTGTAAAGCTCTGACTCACTGTGAGTTATACTCTCGGGTATGAAGGCCTGCTCCGTCATTGGTACACCTTTATATAGAAGGCAGTTCATGGTCTGCTGATGTACTACTTATGTGTCTTAAACACACAGAAGTGCTGGACAACACGCCTTCTCAGAACATCTTTATGCTTTCTGTCCCAGATGCCTGTATTGAAATTGGACAAAGGGCTTTTGTGTATTCTGCACAAAAGCCCTTTATATATATATATATATATGTATATGTATATGTGTGTGTGTGTGTTGCAGAATGACTTGAAAAATGGGGAATTAATCCACTTAAATGCTTTTCAATCCAAAATGAAAGAATAAGAGGCAGAATCCTCAAGATGTCAATGTTTTAAAATTTCTGGTTACGAAACTTTTATATTCTCTTTTGAAATGTGAGTTTTCTATATGCTTGATATTGTAGTTCCTTTTAATGTGTCTCTTTTTGTGTGTTCTGTCTCTTATGTGTTTTTATGTATGCTGCTGCCCATCTCGGCCAGGTCTCCCTTGAAAAAAGACATTCTTAATCGGAATGGGACTCTCCTATTTAAATAAAGGTTAAATAAAAAATAAAAACTTACCTGCAAAACTATAGACCTATCAGCCTTAGCCTGTACTTTGTGTTTACTGCTTCTCAGTAAATGTTAACAACCTGAACTAAGATGGTGAACATTATAACTGCTATATATCAGCATTGTAACACACACACACAGCGCCAGTACATGTGCTACAGCCAACTTAATTACTGATCGCTATAAAATAATGGGTGGACACCTATTAGTTTGTGTGGCATGGCAGGCCCAGTTTGACAGTCTACCATTCGTTAAACATTGATGCGATTTCTTACTGTGCTTCATGCTGAGGTGGTGGACTGTCTGTCTGGCTGTCTGACAGTGAAAACTCCTCTGCTGTTTCTCAGCAACAGACTCAGTGGCTCGTTTCTGTGTCTCATTCCCACAGTCACAAGCACAGTCACAGCGTGTCAAATTTAGCAGGGTTTGTATCGATATGAATAACTGGTATGTAGTTATGTTATGTTAGTAATTTATGTTAATAATTATTTTACTTTTGACATTTAGGCTTTTTCACTTTGAACGCAGCCCATTTCCTCCAGTACAAGAAAAAGATAAGATGAAAACTTAGCCCAGATAATAATAAATATTGTCAGTCATAATTATTAGCTAAAAAGTCATACTTAAGATGGCAAAGTCAAAATCAAAATTATGACAAAATAATAATTTTGTGATCAAAAGTTAATACATAAATGAATAAAAAGTCATACATCAAGGTCCTCTTGAATTAAAAGAAAAGGCATTAATAGACAGACAGACATATAGATAGATAGATAGATAGATAGATAGATAGATAGATAGATAGATAGATAGATAGATAGATAGATAGATAGATAGATAGATAGATAGATAGATAGATAGATAGATAGATAGATATAGATAGATAGATAGATAGATAGATAGATAGATAATATATATGTCAATGAGATAGATAGATAGATCTTGAAAAAGAAATGCCGTTGTCATGGCGACACTTCCGTCAACTGAATCCTGTTGCTAAGTGAGATTCGTTGTCACTTCATTCAGAGAAAGAGAGAAGTGTATGTTGTTCGCGGAACTACAACACTACAATGACCGAACAGCCAACCACTGTGGACAATAACGTCGGGAAATGTATGCTGCACAACTGGGCAGAAGAGGTGAGTGAACTTAGTGCGAAATGCCCATGGATGTAGCTAGCTAGCTAATGTTATTATTATAAGGGGGGAAACTGCCTCGCTAATGTTAGCTAGCCGCCACACGTCAGACTGCTAGTTGGCTAGTGTATGTTAAAGCAATAATGTAGCCTATAACGTCAGTTTGTTGTGGTTTCTAACAACATTGGCTACTTTTTACACAGTAGGTTGTGCGGTGTTATGTGTCCGTCCTCACATTAGACCAAAAGTTTATACCCTAATTTTCTAATTTTGTTTTGCATATCAGCAAAGAGTTAGCTACATGTGCAGTTTGTGTTTTAGTTGAATGATAATGGTAAGCCTTTCGTACATGTATTGTGTACTTTCATATTTCCTTTTCTTTGGTGCGTGTCATAATGGCTGTGAGACTTTCCTGCCTGCTGCATTGCCTTGCAAACTCAGTTATACAGAGAGTGACTGTCAACACTATTAAAGCTGACACATGCTTATAAGTATTCAACGTATTGTCTCATATGGTCTTATAAACACAATACAAAAATAAACCACAGATATTCTGAAAGGGGCTTAAAGGTCCCATGACATGGTGCTCTTTGGAGGCTTTTATATAGACCTTAGTGGCCCATCTGAGCTTTCATTTTCTCAAAGGCAGAGCAGGATACCCAGGTCTCGGTTTACACCTATCGCCATTTCTAGCCACTGGGGGACCATAGGCAGGCTGGGGGAACTCATATTAATGTTAAAAAACCTCATAAAGTGACATTTTCATGCCATGGGACCTTTAAAATGTCCATCACAAAATGATCTTCAAAAAATTAGACATATTCAGTTTGCTATAAGACTAAGAAAATCAGAAAACCTGGAGATTTGAGACGCTGTAATAGGCAAATGTTTATTTTTGCCTTATCTAAATTGTTGCAGAGGAATTTTCTTGTGACAGACCAATCAACAAGTCATGTCAGTTCTAATCCTAAACTGATGCTGCGTTCCAGGCAACTCGAATTCGTGTTTTCACAACCTTCTACCTGTGAAAGTGCCCTGGAACGGCAGTCAAACACGTAACTTACTACTCGTGAACTGGTACCAGATCTTTGTACTCCCAGTTTTTGACGTCACACACACATAAACAACAATGGCGACCCCCTGTTGATGCTGTACAGACGCCGGTGAAATAGAAATAAATAGACATAGGAAACATAAAGTAATTCCACACATTGTAATCAAAACAATACACATACAATTGTGTACTACTACAGGTTATGTTTATTAAATGAAGCCCAAAATATGTCGCCGAACAGCGTCAGAGAAACACTGATTTTAACGTGATACTGCTTTATTCTTTGAATGCAATGATGGCATCGCTCCATCTTTTTTTATTTTTTATTATGTAGTTTTGATTTAGAGACCCCTAGCGACAGAAAATGACACATTGTATGTTTGATTGAAACAAGCGCCATAGACTCACTACAAAGTGAATATTTATTGCAATTGCTTTAGATTGTAACATGTTTTACACCATGTACTGTACGTCCATTTATGCAGAGGGCCGTTGCTGCTCTCGACATTCAGCAGACGAGGACAGAAATCCAGAAACGTGGACACAGGGGGATTCTCACGATGGACCAGGAGTCTAAAATGGAGACCGTTAGCACGCTGAAAGCAACGTACATCCCTCCGAAAAGTCCAGGGGTGAGGCTGCGGGGTATGTGT
Organism: Perca fluviatilis; assembly: GCF_010015445.1. NCBI lineage: Eukaryota > Metazoa > Chordata > Actinopteri > Perciformes > Percidae > Perca > Perca fluviatilis. The sequence goes on from NC_053128.1 coordinate 8,674,984, forward strand.
CCCTTGTCTTTCACCAGCCACAGCATGACACAACCATTATAACCCATGTATACACTAGACAAAGATTTTATTCAGGTGGAGGTGTCCAATAGAGTACCAGATTACAGCATTTGCATACACACTGGCTGCTGCTTTGACATTTTATTTTTTGTTTTTATTTCACTGTTCAATGAATGTTTTTCAGATGATTTACTGTGCACGCTCAGTTCATCTCTTTCATTTTTTCCATGATTCAGGCATCAGAGGAGAGCTTTTGGAAAAACATATCGCCCAGATGATAAGGTAAATCAAGTATGAAACAAGTCTTTTGATGCTGAACAAATTATTGCTGGAAGGGGTTTTGTTTATGGAAACGCAGAACACTGCCTGACCATGTCTTGAGGGGAACACGTCGGAGCAAAGTGATGCAATATTTACGCGTCTGGGTTCGTTTTACTGTTTCAATCACAGCTGCAATACCTTTTAAATCAGATTTTATGATGTTATTTTACATGGAGGCCTGTAATCCTAATGGGGTTTATAGAGTCTATCCCCACAGATGAGGTTATTAACATCCCGCGCAAAGTTAACTGCTCATAAAGAATACAAAGCATCATGTCTTCGATGAAAGCGGCTTGTCCAGCAGTAGACATGTCTCATCAGTTGGTCTTGAGCCATACACTACATTTCCTGGACTTTATAAGCTCACAGCAACACTGCTTGATTCATACGGGGTACCCGTCCAGCAAAGAGCTCAGAGCAATTTCCCCCCCGGCTGATGGGTTGTTATGCTATACACAATGCTATATTGAAACTCATGCATGAATTAACAGTTTTTTCATGACTTAAATATCACATCAGTCTCTTTTGCAACGTGATATCATGACTTTGCTTAAACATACACAGCCACTTTCTTAAAGGTCCCATGACATGGTGTTCTTTGGATGCTTTTATATAGGCCTTAGTGGTCCCCTAATACTGTATCTGAAGTCTCTTTTATATAGGCCTTAGTGGTCCCCTAATACTATATCTGAAATCTCTTTCCCGAAATTCAGCCTTGGTGCAGAATTACAGACACTAGAGCCAGTCCCACATTGAGCTTTCCTTAGGATGTGCCATTTCTGTGTCAGTAGTTATTGAGGAGGAGAGGGGGGGCAAGGTGGAGAGTGGGGGTGTGGGCTTGACCAACTGCCACTTTGCTCGTCTGAAAGCCATGTTGCCTCTCTCTCATGGGTGGGCCAAATTCTCTGGGCGGGCAAAGCAGAGAAAGGGGAGGTAACCTTGCTCCTTATGACCTCATAAGGAGAAGATTCTCTGATCTGAGAATGATGAAGATCTGAGCTTTCATTTTCTCAAAGGCAGAGCAGGATACCCAGGGCTCGGTTTACACCTATCACCATTTCTAGCCACTGGGGGACCATAGGCAGGCTGGGGGAACGCATATTAATGTTAAAAAATCTCATAAAGTGAAATTTGGAGCTATCCGCGTGTACAGCGGACAGATTGGGTTTAGGAAAAGAACAACGGGACGGTTGGATTTAGGAAAACAATAACGGGACGTGGGAAAACAACAGCACGGTTGGGTTTAGGAAAAGAACAACGGGGTGGGTTTAGTAAAAGAAGAAAGCGACGGTTGGGTTTAGGAAACGTGACACGCGGGACACGATCCCCCGGTCTCCTGGGTGAAAGTCCTGTGTTTTACCCATCCACCACCCCGACCAACCTTTCAAAATTACTCGCTACAGCGTAAATTGACATGCAATCGCAAGGTAATGTAAGTCAATGGAGGCCAAACGGCGTTGATAAACATGCTACAAAGCTATCATGTGTCTTGATAACACGCCAAAATGGCATACGAATTGGCGTGTCATACATACGCCACTTCATGAGATCAGTCTGTCTTTTGACACAATGTGGAAATTCTACTCCGATGTATATGATGGCCATTGATCCACTGAATGATATTAAAAGACATGTGCAAGGATAATGATACGATGCAACTTTATTGCCAGTTTACACTGAAATTAATTTGCGTTCCTGAACAGGTCCGCTCAAATCAAGAAGAAAAAAGTACACACAGTGCGTTTTTACATCAGCGCTCTTAAAGGACCTACACATCATTGTTTCACCCACACATTTGTTTGACTGGTTTCTGCCTCACTCTTCTGGAGATTTTCTTACACCTAGGGCTAGACACCTACATGGTAATTAACTATACACCCTACAGTGCTCTGCTATGTCCTGCTATACCCTGCTACGTCCTTTAAAGCTGTTCTACTTTTACAATGCATGCACATTAGAGTAAATGGGGAATTTCCACTTAAATTACTTAATCGCGCAGAAGGAAGTGTACTCATGGACGAGAGACTAACCTAGCTCTGGGGAGTTCACTCCCCAGAGTCTTTATGTTTCTTCTTCGCCTAGAATATTGCCTTGAATTAGGGTGGCACCAAGATCTGGGTCTTGGGTGCAGCTGTCGCTTTGGACCTGCTACACCCTGCTATTCTCTACGATTCCCTGCAATGTCCTGCTGCGTCCACTGCATCCACCCATGCCCTGCAGTGCCCTGCTACGTCCTGTGACACCCTGCAGTGCCCTGCTATGCCATGAACTACTACAACTACTATTTCTAGTCACTGTTCCATTAACCTTATTGTGACTATTATTGCCTCTGTTCATCACACCCCCAACCGGTACTCAGACAGTGCCTACCAAGAGCCTGGGTCTGTCCGAAGTTTTTCCTCGCCACTGTCACACTAAATGCTTGCTCTTGGGGGAATTACTGGAATTGTTGGGTCTTTGTAAATTATAGAGTGTGGTCTAGACCTACTCTATCTGTAAAGTGTCTTGTTATGAATTGATAATAAAATTGAATTGAATATTGAATTTAAAAAAAATCTATAATTTGAAACAAAATAAAAAATGATTTGATTGATTTAAAAATGGTCCTCCAGGGTCTACGATCTGAACTGAGTCCATAGCTTCGGTCTGCTTATACAAAAAATAACCAGACTTAAAATGCCGTAATTGACCAATCAGAATTGAGGATTCAACAAAGCTGTGTAATAACACAGGTTAAGATAACATAAGAACATTATCGATCTGACCAGGGCTAGCTATCAAGCAGTATATAAAGCAGTTACATTAGTCCCAGCTCTACCAGAGGCAAGTGATGCACATGTAAATGCATCAATAATTAGAATTCAACAATATATACATTATTCTGATATGGGCCATTCTCCATTATGAGTCATTTTACATTTTACTTTACAAAGTATTCCTGTACTGTGGTATTGCTCCTTTTACTTTTATAGTTTTCTAGTTCTGAGTATATTCTTCCAACACTGCCAAATACTGAGGCGGATATCTTATCATCTATCTTGTTCACAGAGAGAAGGTTCACGCTGAACTGAAACCACCGAGTCCCAAAACCGACTTCTGCTCCACAACCCAGAAGGATTTCTGTGTGGAGGGATTTGTGCATCTTACCCCTCAAACAACACAAGTAAGTTTAAATGTACGTTCTCTATGTGTATGCAAGGGCATGAACGGTGATGATAGCAAACGATATGTTGTTTATCTAAATAACTTTAATATTGTGACTTGTGTTAAAATGATGCCTAATATGTTGCACCAGTTTCCTTTTAGATGCTTCATTTGTTTGCATAAGCAAGTTAGTTTTCATCTATTTTACATATAATTTTCTCTGTCTGTTTCAAATTACCTTGCCAATTGAATAAAGAGAGTGGCTGGTTATGAATGAGTATTATATTTTTTCCTCCTGCCAATATTCAATTCCATTTAATGCAAAGTGTCCAATCCTAAGAGGTAGAGAGAGAGAGAGAAGGAAAGAGAGAGAGAGAGCAAGAGAGAGACAGACAGAGAGGGTGAGAGAGAGAGAGAGGGAAAGAGACAGAGAGAGAGAGGGAAAGAGACAGAGAGAGAGAGAGAGAGAGAGAGAGAGAGAGAGAGAGAGAGGGGAGAGAGAGAGAGAGAGAGAGAGAGAGAGAGAGAGGAAAGAGAAAGAGAGAGAGAGAGAGGGGGGGTGAACAGAGGGGGACAGAGATATGCACAACTACTACAATAATACTATACTACTACTATATAACTATAATAATTATAGAAATATGACTCATAATCAGTATAGCAGATATAGCAAATAATAGCATAGCATATATCATAGTATTATAGCATAATAATAGCAATAGCCATCATTATGTTCTTAATGGTTATAATTATAATGGCAAGTGCAGCTTGAATTCATATTATAATAATGCCATTAGATTCCAGATTCAGCTGTAGGATAACTGGGGAACATTAGTGGATTCATCCATACATCTTTTCTGATGGCAGAAATGTTCACTTGCAGGAAAGATCTGTAATTAATAAAAATTAACGATGACACCATTCCATTAGGTGTGACATCACCATTACCAGAGGCCTGTATCACCAAGCTCAACTTAGTCTGGATTTGAGCTGTCTGCCTTTACTAAGCTTACCACTGGCAGTCCTAATATGGTTACCACCTGGCTCAGTTAAAGAGGCGCCATGCAGTTTGGGCCATTACTGAAGGGTTTCCAAAGCAGCTATAAGCACATTGATGTGAAAGCGACAGAGTTCTTAATTACAGGCCAAGCACAGGCAATATTAACAAAACCATGAGTGTTGTACTAAATATGACAGGAGATGATAGGCCTGATGTTATCCTGAGCTGCAGTTATGCAATAAGAGTATAAAAACTGTCTGCAGCTATCTACTTATTAGGCTGTCAGTGAGTGTTTGGTAAACTATAACCATCATTAGTCTGTAAGTATAAACTACAACCTGTCAGAAAACCTGTTCCATGCACAAAAATATATATTTTATGTGAAGTGAGTCTTCTGATCTGTTCAAATGTCACTATGTGTTCTCGCATGTCACTTCATTGTCAACTCAATACTTTGGTCCAAGATCATGTAGGATTGATTTTGCCATGATCCCATGAACACAGGTTAGCTGTGCAGCATAGGTCACCATAGTAACCTACCCAGGTTATAACCACAAACAGCTGGCACAATGGATATTTGGCATTTATTTTTTGAAAAATATTCGGACATGGCGGGGGTTCCCGTTGGCCAGGCCTGTACAATTGAAGGGGAAACGCTGAGAAAGTACAACTCCCAATGCTGCTTATCTGACAGAGTGCTCTTGTTGTCTCATCTCCAGGTTCATGATTATAAAACTGACCAAGCGGTCACATTTTGGAGTGAAAATTGCCAGCAAATACAGGTGGGTCAGATTGTTCCACTTTTTGGACGTTGGGTGTCATATTTTGCTGTTTGTTTGCAGTTATATTAATTATCCATTCAGTATTTTCTGTGCCTTTTTAAGTGATTTATTTGTGGGCCAAAAGGAATACCTGATTTAATAGTGGAGTCATTTTCTCTCTGATGCTGAACACTTAGGTCTGTAGTGTGTCTGGGCTTAGTATCTGAGCAAGTTTGCTGTTTTTTTCCCCCCTTCTTCAAAAATAACATACAATCAACAATGGCACCATCAAATGTCAGAAGAGAATGCAGCAGCAGCAGCTCTCAGAAGAGTTGCACATATCCATTAAGGTTAAGAGGGAGATGATTATAGACTAGTCAAAGATCTGCCCCCCCATTGTTCCCTCTGTGCAAAGTGTCCTTTATGATTTAGTGTCAGGTTCTTCAGTCTCGACACACAGAATGTGCAGCAGTGGTGGAATGTAACTAAGTACATTTACTCAAGTACTGTACTTAAGAACCAATGTGAGTTGAACTTTACTTGACTCTTTTCTTTTCATGCCACTTTCTACTTCTACTCCGCTACATTTCAGAGAGAAATATTGAACTTTTTACTCCACTACATTCATCTGACAGCTTTAGTTTTTTTTTGCACACAAAACACACATAGTTTATAAAATATGATGTTTTAAAATAAATGAAACCACCCAAAAATATATATAGGCCTTACTGTACACGATTAGCCGATTAAACACGTAGTTGATTGACAGAACTGTTTTTGATGGTTTCCAGTTTCAGTTTTCTGCATTGAGTGCTTTTACTTTTTACAGTACAGTATATCCTTCTGATGATACTTACATACTTGTACCTAAGTACCATTTTTAATGCAGGACTTTTACTTGTTTTTTAGTTTTTTTTGTTGTTGTTAGTACTTCTAGTGCTGCTAGTACTCTTCCACCACTGATGTCCAGTAACATGTTTTAACGTTATTCTTGCGTTGTGGGTTTTTGTGTCACAGGGTGTGACTGCCGTAAAGACCCTGAAAGCACCTTTCAGGAAGTCGGCCCAGTTCAGCACTCCCATCAGTGAGCGGCTGGATGAAATCGAGCTTCCACCTGATAACTGAGACTGTATGTCAGAGTATCACATTGCATCACTTCATTACCAGTTAATATTAAAGTGCTAACCCAGCATATTCTCAAGACAGTGACACCTTTTTCTTTTGTGGAGAACAGTGAAGTCAATGGAAGTATCTTCATCTACAAATGAGATGGTTAATACAAATCAGATGAATATTTAGTTCCAGTATTTCTGCCTGAAAAAAACACACATCTATAGCATTTGCTCATCTGATGTCATGTTGACATAACAGACAGCAGTAGCTGACATCTTGGGCCCTATCTTGCACCCGGCGCAGCACAGCGCAAAGCCCGACACAAGTGTCTTTGCTAGTTTAAGACCGACGCAGTGCCCGCGTCATTTAAATAGCAAATGCACCTGCGCCCATCTTTGTGCCCATGGGCGTGCTGGTTTTACAGGGAGGTGTGTTCAGGTGCATCCTGGGCGTATTGCTGTCTTGAGGCAGCGGGAAGCGATCGTGCCATTGACCAACAAAAACCTGGTCTAAAGTCAATAACGCAGCATTTCATTGTTATTTTAACAGTGAATTAGTAAAATGTGCCTAGGCTCGTGCACAGCGTGCGAACACTATGCTTGTTACACACACACAGCAGCAGCACACAAACATGCAGAAGATTCCAAAAATATTACAATGTGAAATAGTATTATGATCAGTGTTGGGGAAGTTACTTTTAAAAAGTAGTTTGCTCGTTACTCCTTAAAAAAAGTAATCCGTTACTTTACTTAGTTACCCCGTATGGAAAGTAACTTTTTACGTTACTCGTTACTTTTACGTTACTTTTATGTTGCTTCACTTTGGGCAGAACCCAATATCTGTTCCTAAATGTGTAGGCCTATATAAAGTTCTACTATGGAGGACATAACAGGCATTTATTTTTTGCTCTTTTTTATCAAAAATAGTATCAATAGGCTCCTTACTAAACATGCCTCATCTAAATCCAAAAGAAAAAAGAATGACTTAAAAATGGCTTAATGTCGATGGCTTGTGTAAATAAAATAAAATGGCGTGATACAGTTTAGAGACATTTTAGCCAAAATAAAATCAAGCTGAGAAGGCAGTGTCGCTGTCAAATCTGTCCCTGGGAAAAGTAATGTTGCGCCGAATTGAAAAAAGGAACTACGTTTCGTTACCAAATTTTCAATAGTGGCGCGTTACACTACTTTTTACCTGAAAAAAGTAGTAACGTTACACACCACACTGATTATGATATGATCTGCTTGCGAGCTTTCACTTCACGCACGAGCAGATCAGTTTCTTCTCCTGAAAATCTCTCCTTCCTGTTTAGCACATCCTCCATCACAATACCAATGCGCCGAGGTCCAAACGCGCCTGGCTTTTAAAGGGAATGGGAGATGATCTCTGATTGGTTTATTGCATGTTACGCCCAAAACACACCTATGAATTAATGAAGACCCTAAGTACAACCCTTTTGAACCATGCGCCCGGCACACGGACCCTTTTTTACCGCTGTTAAACTAGCATGGCTTCACGCCATGCGCTTCAGATCGTTAAAATAGGGCCCCTTAACTTTAAACCTGCCAAACAAACTATCTCTGAAGTTAATAAAACACACTAAACTGGTTTCTGCTGTACAGATTTGCTGAGAAAAATTTGCCTCCTTGTTTGGCTTCCTAAAAATCCTGATGTACTGTATCCGTGAGCACTGTGTGTAACTCTGGTCAGTACTGACCCATAGCCAGTCCCTCCAGAAAAACGCGATTATGCGATCGCATAAGTCAATGCATAATCAGCCAAAGTCAAAAAAATTTCAAATACGCCACACTTTCGCTGCATAAATTGCCGATTTCCACGCAAAATATGCGGGGCTTGCAAGATTTCATAATCACCGCATTTTCGTTGCAAAAAAAGTCACATATATCTTAGCAGAAAGTTGAAAAATGTTGCGTTTACTTCACACAAGAGCAGCCATTTTCCCCTGTTGCCATGGGAACGTTATGAAGTGACGTAATTACGCGACGTGAACATCATCGAAAAAGCAGGGTGTTGGGGGAATCACTATTTTTTCTCTTTTTCATCAAACTGCAGTTTTTTCAAGTTCCCGCAATTTCATCGCATAAAATTGCATAAATATCCCGCATATTCCATCGCATTTTTTAAGAAAACGTGCCGCATAATCAAGGATTTTTTTCCTGCAACAATCACAAAAAAACTCAATTTTTCTGGATGGACTGCATTACTAGCGTTAACGGTGACACTCAGCGCAGGCCGCAGCCAGCAAACAGCAACTAACTGCTGTGTGGATAAGAGCATTTGAGAGACAGGGTGCTTCACACAAAGGGGGAATACAGGTCTATTCAGACAAACAGTTTGAGAAAAAGTGTTTTTGATCATTAAAGCAAGTAAACATATTTGAGTAGGAACCCAAAATTCAAGTAGAATCAGAATATGAGAATATGTCCCCTTTAACATTTCTTACTTTGTGGCATCAGTTGAAAGTGATAAGTGTGGATAAGAGGATTTCCCAAAATGCAATAAATGTTCATTTGACAAAAACAGATCAGCGTCCTGTTTTTTTGTCTGCAGAGGAAGTTATGTTTTTCGGTTCTGGTCGTCTGAAAAAAAAGATGGCTGTCAGTTTAAAGTAGGCTAGTAGTTTAGAAAGAGTACCACATTTCTTTGTGGAATGAAGTGAGGTAGATGGGGCCAAATGTCTGTTAAAAGGTGCTGTAGGAAGGATTGGGAAGATCCAGGACTTAGCCAAAAAATTTGAACATCGACAACTTCTCAGTCCCCCCCTCCCTTTCTGCTAAAGCCCAAACGGTCTCCTAAGCTCCTCCCCCCACAAGGGAGAATTAATGCGTGTGCATGAGCAGTGAATGACACACAGTTAGACACCCCCCCTGGCCCTGATTGGTGCATCTGAACAGAGAGCGGTGGATTTTTGCAAATCGCACTACAGGCTGTAGGGGGTGGCAGAGGAGCTGGATTTTTTTTGTAATGACCTGCTTCATGTAGTTCTACTGGAACACAGGGTCAGTTTCAGCAACTTTTCATGACAGAAAGTTAGTTTTAGAAGGCTTACCTACTGCACCTTTAACGAAGCATCTTCTAATATGTTTAGGGTAAAGTTTTACATACTACATCAAATAGTTTTAGATAGTTTTATATGAAGCCTTAATTTTGCAGTTTTCATACCTCAGTTATGTGTCTGTAGCCTGACAAGCCAGACCCACATCCAGATGTTGGCTGGGCTCAATCCAAGGGGCGGGATAAACGGTTGTCTTTCAAATTCCCTCTACACATAATAGGATAGCGCTACAACCAGGCAGAGCAACGAAGAAGGTAGCGGAGCTAGTTGATAAATTAAACTTTTGCCGTAGACGGTCGTACTCTGAATACATCTTCCTTTTTTCAGAATGATTTCAGTGCCGTTCTTTGTTCGTTTCTCAAAGAAAAGCTTAACTCCAAGTCTTCCAGAAGACCGCTGTTCCCAGCAGCAGCAACAGCAGAAGCCATAAGCCCGCCCACCGACTCTATACACGATGTGATTGGCCTGACCAGAGTTTGGTTTTTCCAGCTCGCTAGCCAACGGAGAGTTCCTAGAAGCCCCTGGCTGCAAAATAAATTTGCTGCCACTAGGGTGCGTCTAGATTTCTAGGCTAATGTGTCTGACCAATAGTATAAAAATGTTGACCTTTTTGCCGTCCTCGGACATATTCATCTCCCATTTGTTGTCCACATTTTATGCTGTTAAAGTTTTTCTCAATCCCTTTGGCACATTTACTGAAAGAAACTTGCAATTGTCAAAACTCTTAAGTACAATCCTCACGCCACGTGGTACATTCAGCACACCACTCCCAGCCAGCAATGACATGTGGGGCCCAGATGGGTTAAGTACGGGTTCCATGGTTACTGTGTGGGCATGGGCTTTGGCTGGGTGAAATCAGCGGGTCCCATGTAGGTTTTGTAGTATGAGTCCCACATAGGAAGCCCATATGAGCTGATTACATGGGCCCCATGAGGGACAGGCATGGGCCAATTGGGCATGGGTTTGAACTGAGAACACATATATGGGTCCCGCATAGCATATTTATGGGCCAAGTGGCCATGGGTTCGATCTGGAAACGCATATATGGGTCCTGCATAGAATGTTTATGGGCCAAGTGGCCATGGGTTTGAACTGAGAACACATATATGGGTCCTGCATAGCATATTTATGGGCCAAGTGGGCATGGGTTTGATCTGGGAACGCATATATGGGTCCTGCATAGAATGTTTATGGGCCAAGTGGCCATGGGTATGAACTGGGAATGCATATATGGGTCCTGCATGGCATTTTTATGGGCCAAGTGGCCATGGGTTTGAACTGGGAATGCATATATGGGTCCTGCATGGCATTTTTATGGGCCAAGTGGCCATGGGTTTGAACTGGGAACACATATATGGGTCCTGCATGGCATTTTTATGGGCCAAGTGGCCATGGGTTTGATCTGAGAACACATATATGGGTCCTGCATAGCATATTTATGGGCCAAGTGGGCATGGGTTTGATCTGGGAACACATATATGGGTCCTGCATAGAATGTTTATGGGCCAAGTGGCCATAGGTTTGAACAGAGAACACATATATGGGTCCTGCATAGCAAATTTATGGGCCAAGTGGGCATGGGTTTGATCTGGTAACGCATATATGGGTCCTGCATAGAATGTTTATGGGCCAAGTAGCCATGGGTTTGAACTGGGAATGCATATATGGGTCCTGCATGGCATTTTTATGGGCCAAGTAGCCATGGGTTTGAACTGGGAATGCATATATGGGTCCTGCATGGCATTTTTATGGGCCAAGTGTCCATGGGTTTGATCTGGGAACACATATATGGGTCCTGCATGGCATTTTTATGGGCCAAGTGGGCATGGGTTTGAACTGGGAACGCATATATGGGTCCTGCATAGAATGTTTATGGGCCAAGTGGCCATGGGTTTGAACTGAGAATACATATATGGGTCCTGCATAGCATATTTATGGGCCAAGTGGGCATAGGTTCGATCTGGGAATGCATATATGGGTCCTGCATAGAATGTTTATGGGCCAAGTGGCCATGGGTTTGAACTGGGAATGCATATATGGGTCCTGCATGGCATTTTTATGGGCCAAGTGGGCATGGGTTTGATCTGGGAACACATATATGGGTCCTGCATGGCAGAGGCGCAAAGTAACTATGTAGGCCTATTGAGTTATGTAATTACTTACTGTACAATTTTTATTAACTTGTAGTAACTCTACATTTAGGCTAATCAAGCATGTTGAGATTGAGTAATTGTAACTCAATACATTTCAAGTCACGCTAGTCACCAAAGAACAAACATTCCATACATGTAGATCTTTTGCCAAAACAATCCATCAGTCATTTTTGTTAGTCGTGCAGAAAATGAAAAATGTAACTTCCCAAAAATGTAAAAAACATCAAAATAGGTCAAAGTTTACGCTGTGTTGAATTATGCTGATTAGTGGACTCTCAGAAAGGTTGCAGGCCTACCGTAACAATTCAAATAATAGCCCAGTCCCAGACGCCTGTCCCTTGGGGCAGAAACACATATTTAGACAAATAACTATGCTCGATATTATCGGCTGATATTGGCTTTAAAATTCAATATCGGTAAATATCGGTATCGGTTTTTGAAATGGTTTAAAATGACTAAAGTATGTCATTTTATACCTTATTGGAAAGCTTTGTTTCCTCTCAAAGCGAATGCAGACAAAATTTGGGTGTAGGTTGTTGGCCAACCAGCATACACACAGGGTTTGTAGAGTAAATAAATTCTTGAGCAGGGCAGATCTAAGCCCCAATGAGTGGAATGAGTTGAATTTTTGTTCTTGTGTGGCTATTTGTTTTCAGTTTACCTCAGTCAAAGAAATGTTCAGTTGGCATCTTCTCTCGAAGGGGTAGTAAGCACCACACCCCAGTTAGCCTACCGGTTGCTGGCTAGTCCTTCAAAACATTCAAATCCCCAGTATCAAGGGAATCATGGAACAGTGGGCAGTAAGCTTATAAACGATCATATGTTTCGGTATCTGTATCGGCTAATATCGGTATCGGAAATTAAGCATTGGACAATATTGGTATATCGGATATCGGTACAAAATCAATGTCAAGCATCCCTACAAATAACCCCATACGGTTATCCACATCCCATAGATGCCTGTCCCAATGGTCTATTTGATCAAATAAAACTCCGGGATCCTATTCAAAGTTTTACAGTACTTCATTTTTGAAGATGAGGCCAAATAGCTCACAGACAGCTAGTCCCTTTATGGACATGAATATGATGCATTTATTACCTCTTAGGAAATTGTAATTCAATATTTGTTAGAAAAGGACTTGCAGGAGGCCTCATCATCAATCTCTCTTCCACTTCTGTGTTGTTAGATGTCCTTGGACCAAGGAGTAGCATGTGTTTCTATCAAGGTGTAGCTCATACACCAACAATGACTGATGTGTTGGCTGTAAAAGGTACAGTAGATCTGTTTGAGAAAAAAATGAGGGAAAAACACTTGTTTTGTATCTAATCAATTATTAATGATTAATAGATTGTTGGCATTTTAACTTTTGGTAAAGGAAAACACACATCCAGCCATAGGCGCGGGAAGTAGGGGGGCTGGGGGTGCGGCAGCACCCCTTGTTGGCAAACTGCGATCAAGCCCGTATTACCCAATGGGCATTAATCATTATGGTGATAATTATCCAATCAGAATAAAATAAAAGTTGTTTAATGTAATGATTGGGAGAAGGCCGCATGCACTGTGTAGATTGGCTAAAGATAAAGGTGGGTGGGCATAGAGCAGGTTGTTTACATCGCACTGATCCAAGATCAGCTTTCTAAGAACGGGTTGAGATTGAAAGAGTGGAATTAATTTGTAACTGATCCCCGGTCAGATTGGGTTGTATCAGCGAGTGAAAGTGTGGAAAAGGGAGAGAAAGAAGCGGCTGCTATAAAAAATGTCCCGCGAATAAAGAGCTGGGAATGACGAAGAGGAGGATGTCGAGGAGCTACTGACGTTAGCTTTGAAGAATCGCTGCCTTCTACCAGCTACACTCAGCCACAGCTAACGGTGGCTAACGTTAACTTTAGCGAAGTTGTTGTGGAAAAAGACAGAGATGAGGCCGGACGGTCATCAGCATTACAGAACAAGGTAATGGCACCTCAGGTACCATCATCTCTGAAGACCCTGCACTACGGGGACCGATTACAGAGACCGTCCGGGAGGAAGTTATACCCAGAGGGATATCAGCCTTTCAGAATCGGGCGGCTAAATATCCAGCATCTCGGAGGGGGGACGATCTGGCGGCAGAAAGACTTAGAGGATTTGATCTGCGACTTTGCAAAGAAAAAGACAAGAAATTAGAACTTCTAAAGGTAAGAGCTATTATGCTATCTGTAAATTGAGTAGGTTAATATAATCTGTTGTGACCGTGTGACCAGATAATGTACATATTTTGTTTAGTTTATTGAAATGCCATGCATATCAGACGTATTGCATCATAATTTTGTGATGCTGCTATAGGCCTGTGTGAGACTAAGTTGTCAAGTGCAGTAGCCTATATGTTGGCTTTTGCAGTTTGTGAAGTTGCAGCTGACTAAGTGACTGTTATTTAACAACCTGCACTCAGCTGTGTCGTTTGTGTGATGGCATTGTTGTATCTTCAGTCAATCACGTTTCAGAATTACTATTGTGCTTTCTGCTTGGGTGATTTTTAGTGAGTACTATATGGCCATAGTCTTGAGCCATACAACGCTTTGGTATGATATAATTAATTGTAACACTGTCTTGTGACGTGTGAGTCAGATGGCAGTACTTGGTTTATTGAACTGGAAAGGCATACTTGACGCCTGCTCAGCTGGACTAGTCATTCATCTTTTTATTATTTTTTATTCGATAGTGACAGTGGATAGACAGGAACGGGGGAGAGAGAGAGGGAATGACACGCAGCAAAGGGCCGCAGGTCGGATTTAAACCGGCCGCCCAAGGAATCTTTGACCCGTAGTGATTGGCATGTGATTTAGTGCCTATATAGTTCGCTGTGCAGTACATAGCAGTATGTAGCCTACTTCATGGGGAGGCAGAGGTAGAGTTGTTCTGCGCCCCCGCCAGCACCCCGCACCCCCTGCTGGAAATGACTTCCCGCGCCTCTGCATCCAGCCCTAGTCTGGAGAAGTGACGGTGGTTAAAAGTAACTAATACTCTGAGTAGTTTATTTTATTTTTTTTAACAAATTGTACTTTTACTTGAGTATGTTACTGTATTTAATTGTTATTTGGTCAGGCAGTTCTTAGGACATCTATAAGGGGCCTTTATGCAAAGCCCTTGTTTTGCGCTCAAAACATTAGCAGTCCATTCGGAAAGGACTGCTGCTAGCTGTGACTTCAAGGAGAACTTCTATCAGACATTCACAAATTGAGGTAAGTTGAAATATTATTTTGCCAGAAAAATAACACTGCAGATTGTACAGTGGTCTGTATTTTTGGTCTGTGCTGTTTAATCTGATGTAGAATCTAACCAAAAGGAAAAACAGCGGGAGAGGTTGGACAATAATTAATAGGCTCGTTCGAGATGAGCCAGATCTGCGCAGAAACGATCACCGGCGATCGGCGCCCAATGCATGCCGGTTAGATTTGTGTCCGACTTGATCCCGACTTGCTCTGACGTCATGCACACGTGGGCAACGATAATCTCCAACGGGCCAAGGCGACGCGGTTCTGAGACGCAAGGCTCGTTCGAGATGAACTGCGCCTGCGCCTGTAAAGTAGGCGAGGGCGGACGGCAGCGGGGCGGTGACAAAAGTCCGCTCTCCAAGTCGGACAGTTTTCCAGCTGACTCCAGCAGCCTTCAGGCTGAACAGGAAGTGACAGAAAAACGGTGGTCGATTCCGATTTAATAAAATGTTATCAGACCCATATATCAGCTCCTACACAGTCTCCAGTTGTTTTTATTATGACAAAGTAGCTGGTCAAAATTCTCTACATGCGATCTGTTGCTGATTTTAATAAACAACAGACTGTAGATGATCTGTAATCTGAACAGATTTAGTCTCTCTGACTTTTAAACACAACTATCAGCCACACAACATGTGTTCTGTACAGAATAAGCTTTTAAATCAGACAAATCACAGTTAAAATCCCTCCGATTGAAAATCAATAAAAAGTTTATATAAAACGTCATCATGTTGAGTCGATTCTGAACCGATAGGCTCGTTCAAGATGAGCCAGATCTGCGCAGATCTGCGCAGAATCGATCACCGGCGATCGCCGCCCGTTGCATGCCGGTTAGATTTGTGTCCGACTTGATCCCGACTTGCTCTGACGTCATGCACACGTGGGCAACGATAATCTCACGAGACCAAGGGCGGCCGCAGTTCTGAGACGCAGGTAGCGCAGTTGCTTTTCACCAACTGCAAGAGCGAAGCGGACGAGGTGGACCCAGGGCATGCTGGGAAACGCCCGGCCTCTCAGCTGATCGAACAGCTGATTGGTTCAGAATCGACTCAACATGACGACGTTTTATATAAACTTTTCATTGATTTTGAATCGGGGAGGGTTTTAACTGCGATTTGTCTGATTTAAAGGCTTATTCTTGTACAGAACACGTATTATGTGGCTGATACGCGAATCAGAGAAATCGATATTCAGGTACTGAATCATCTACAGTCTGTTGTTAATTGAAATCAGCAACAGATCGCATGTAAGCTTTGACAGCTACTCTGTCATAATAAAATCAACTGGAGACGTGTATGAGCTATATGGATCTGATAACATTTTATTAAATCGGAATTCGACCACAGTGTTTGTGTCACCTCCTGTTGAGCCTGAAGGCTGCTGTCAGCGGCTGGAGTCAGCTGGAAAACTGTCCGATTTGAGAGCCGGACTTTGTCACCGCGCTGCTCTGCCTCTCTCCGTTTACTGGCGGCGCCTTCATCAGCTTGAACGCGCCTAATCAGCTGTTTGATCAGCTGAGAGGCCGGCGTTTCCCAGCATGCCCTGGGTCCACCTGCGTCCGCCTGGCTCTTGCAGTTGGTGAAAAGCAACTGCGCTACCTGCGATCTCAGAACTTCGCGGCCGCGCCAGGTTCATTAGGATATCGTTTACGCACGTGTGCATGACGTCAGAGCAAGTCGGGATCAAGTCGGACACAAATCTAACCGGCATGCATTGGGCGCCGATCGCCGGTGATCGATTCTGCGCAGATCTGGCTCATCTCGAACGAGCCTGCAGGTAGCTGTGTCAGTACCCGATCCGTTCCACCTGCACAATCCGTTCTGCGCATGTGCAAGATGACACGTATGCCATGACGTAGGCGCAGATGATAATGCTGCGTTCATGCCATTCAGTCTAAAATAACGTTAAGTCAAACATAATGGGAAAAGCAGGCTACAGCTAAATTAAGACTTTACAGTAGTAACAATAAAGACAAGAATTGACTGATTGTATTTTAAATGAGCACAAGTAAAGTAGAACTGACGTAACAGCTGTTATATATGTTAACGTTTATTTTCAAGTTTTATTTTGAGGGTCTTTTAAAGTTTACATGCTGTCTCAGCTAGCGGTTAGCTGAATTAGCTGTTAGCTAAACTAACGTTAGCTTAACTGTGGAGGCTAACGGCAGACCACTGCAATCAGCTAGCGGTTAGCCAAATTAACCGTTAGCTAAACTAACGTTAGCTTCCCGGTGGAGGCTAACGGCAGACCGCTATAATCACCTAGCGGTCCGCCGAATTAGCTATTAGCTAACTAATGTTAGCTGGAGGCTAGCATGTTAGCTAACATCTTGCGCATGTGCAGAACGGATCGTGCAGGTGGAAGCGGTGCCGTTATTCTGAGGTGGTGGTTGCATGAACGCAGCATTATCATCTGCGCCTACGTCATGGCATACGTGTCATCTTGCACATGCGCAGAACGGATCGTGCCGGTGGAACGGATCGGTACCGATCCGTTCCACCCGGCACGATCCGTTCTCGCATGTGCAAGATGAAACGATATGCCAGACGACAAGCGCAATGATAATGCGCGTTCATGCCACCGAAATAACAGGCACCGCCCCACTGGTTACGTTGTTTCTGCAGCTAGATTCAGTCTAAAATAACGTTAAGTTAAACTTAATGGGAAAAGCAAGCTACAGCTAAATTAAGACATTACAGTAATAACAATAAAGACAAGTATTGAGTGATTGTATTTTAAATGAGCACAAGTAAAGTAGAACTGACGTAACAGCTGTTATATGTTAACGTTTATTTTCAAGTTTTATTTTGAGGGTCTTTTAAAGTTTACATGCTGTCTCAGCTAGCGGTTAGCCGAATTAGCTGTTAGCTAAACTAACGTTAGCTTAACTGTGGAGGCTAACGGCAGACCGCTGCAATCAGCTAGCGGTTAGCCAAATTAACCGTTAGCTAAACTAACGTTAGCTTCCCGGTGGAAAATATAAAAGTAAAGTTTATTTCTAGAACACATTTAAACACAGTTTAAGCTGACCAAAATGCTGTACAAACAAGAACTAAGGTGCTGTATTAACCCTTGTTTAGAGAGCAATTCTCAACAAAGTAAACGGAAGTACATAATCCTTGTGTTGTCCTTCGGGTCACTGGGACCCGAAGGGTTAATCGACATCACACCTGATATCCTCCCTTGAAATGTGACGAGGGAAAAAACTTTTGGCATGACAGAGCCCCCCCCACCGCCCCTCCCACAACAGTCTGCCTTGATGTCCTCACCTGTCACCTTTTTGAGTTTGGTTGCTCTAAATTGTAAGGACATTTTTATTGTTCCACATGTAGCCTAAGTCTATCAATCTGAAAACTTTTACAACAAAACCACATACCTATGACGTATCTAATATACTGTAGATATGTGACAGGTTATTGTGATTTTGCATGTAGGGGTTTACACAATGACCATGTGTAGAATTGCATTTGAGAATATGATTCTGCAAACTATTTTGATCTGCAAGGTTTACTCAATGCATGTTATGCCAAAGCAATGACAAATGACTATAGTCATGTGAACAACTGATCTAATGTTGATATACATTTTATTTTTATTTTATTTATTTGACAGGGACCATGCATATTTATGAACATAGTTGTATAAAAACACCATGTAAATATGCCAGAATTAGTTAAAATAACTACTTTCCATCTGCAGTCCCTAAATAAATAGTCATATAGTAGTATACGTTTAATAGTCAGTAGACGATTGTGCCAAAGCGATTGAGAATTTTGCTGCTGTCTTCTGGAAATATTAACCACATCACATGTATGTGGAAACTATAGGCACAGGTTCATGTTTTTATGAAGTGGAAACAGATGGGATTGGTAGAGTGGCAAAAGTGGGAATCTATTTGCTCCGAATGTGGCTGAGCATAACTGGAAATGTAGAAGCTGTCACCATGTGAGTGTAACAACGTCAGCAGCTGGTTGCACCAGCTGTTCTGAAGCTCCAACCTAATTAGAAGGGTGTACTAAGTGGAGCTTTCCAAGTAGCGTCAACAAGTTCTTATGCATTAGTTGTTACTTAGTAAAGTATTTACACATACTAACTTCTAGGTGTTTATTTTATTTGTATGTAACCTTTATTTAAAATGGCCAGGTAGGCCGCTGAGAACAGGTTCTCATTTGCAACGGCGACCTGGCCAAGAAAAGCATAAGCGTACATACAACATACAGTTTCACATTAAATATGAAATTTAAAATTGTGTAACTGTTGTGCAGCTGACTGAACCAACAGACAAAACTATTTCTACAAAAACACATTATATTTTATATATACACTTTAAGGAACATGGACAATATATTTGATATGCTGTTTGAATAACGGTGTAAATTGGAGTTAAAGTCTTACCTGTCAAACTATGATGAGTTCCAGCGATCAAAAACCTTAAATGAATAATGTTATTACAGATTACAGGTTCTGATTTAACACAAAGAAGCTTACAGACAGCTGGAAAGATTAACATTAAAGGGACAGTTCACCCCAAATAAAAAAATAGTCTACATATTTTTCCTCTTACCTGTAGTGCTATTTATCAATCTAGATAGTTTTGGTGTCAGTTGTCCAGTGTTGGAGGTATCGGCCGTAGAGATTCTCTCCAATGGACTTTTTTCACAGCAGACATGGTGACTTGTCCTAGCAGGAAAAGCCCAGCTGAAATTGATAACCTTAACGACGGCTCAGTTCCATCAAGTGTCCCAGTAAGCTATTTCAGTGAGTCAGCATGCACAAAACCAGGGTCCCTCCTAAGTGGAATGCAGCCATCATTAATGGCTTTGAATACACCTGTGTTTTTCCTACTATGACATGTCAACATGTCTGCCGTGAAAAAGGTCTATATCATGGAACTAGATGGCAATCTGATTGTGATGCATATAGCACCAAAAAAAAATACATTTGAAAAACTCAACAGCAATGTCTCTTTCTAAAAATCATGACACAGTTAACTTACTCAAGATTAATCCACAGACCCGGTTGTGAGCATCTTTGTGTAGGAACTATTTTCTTTCTACCGAAGTACACCCTCCGACCGTATCACCGCGCATATAGTCATTTGTCACCGTATGACCTGTCTCTCTTACTTACCCTGTTATAGTTCTAGACTGCCGGGGGACTTCCTTCCTTTGACACACTGAGCTGCTCTCTCCTCTCCCTTTCTATTACCATTTGTGTGCATCCCATCCCAGAAATGCTTGTTATTAATCCTAGCTTCTGGGGAGTTTACTCCCCGGAGTCCTTATGTTTTTTTCACCCAGCGTATTTCCTTGGAGAACGTTGGAACCAAGATCCTGGTTGCAGCTGTCGCCGTGGTCCTGCTGCACTCCCTGCTCAGCTCTGCGGTGCCCTGCAATGTCATGCTGCGTCCTACTGAACCCTGCAGCTTCCTGTTACCCCCACCATGTTCTGTGGCACGCGCTAATACTATAACGCCCCTGCAGCTCCCTGATATAACATGAACTACAACATTTGAAGTCACTGTTCCATTATTAATGTGATTGTATTGCCACTGTTCATCACATTCCCCAACCGTCCCGTCAATCAACGTACCAAGAGCGCGTCTGTCCCAGGTTTCTTCCCAAGAGAGGATTTTCTCACACCTGCCCGCTTGGGAGTCTCTGTAATTGTTGATCTTTGTAATTAGTAGAGTGGTCTAGTACTCTATCTGTGCAGTACTCGAGATAACTCGTGTTATGATTTGATACTATAAATAAAATTGAATTGAATTGAATTGAAATAGAAGGAAGCACACTCCTGGACAAGAGGCTTTTGGTCCGACACAGCTAGCTTGTGTAGGTAACCAATAATGCTAGCTCACCGGAGCTAGCACTACACGTTTACATTTCCCACCTCTCAATTCAATTCAATTTTATTTATAGTATCAAATCATAACAAGAGTTATCTCAAGACACTTTACAGATAGAGTAGGTCTAGACCACACTCTCTAATTTACAAAGCCCCAACAATTCCAGTAATTCCCTCAAGAGCAAACATTAGCAGTGGCTATTGCGACAGTGGCGAGGAAAAACTCCCTTTTAGGAAGAAACCTCAGCAGACCCAGACTCTTGGTAGGCGGTGTCTGACGGGGCCGGTTGGGGGTGTGATGAACAGAGGCAATAATAGTCACATTATAGATAATGGAACAGTGACTACAATGGTAGTCGTAGTAGTTCATGGCATAGCAGGGCACGGCAGGGCATTACGGGATGTAGCGTGGTACAGCAGGGCATGGGTGGATGCAGTGGACGCAGCAGGACATTGCAGGGAATCGTAGAGAATAGCAGGGTGTAGCAGGTCCACAGCGACAGCTGCACCCAAGACCCAGATCTTGGTGCCACCCTAATTCAAGGCAATATTCTAGGCGAAGAAGAAACATAAGGACTCCGGGGAGTGAACTCTCCAGAGCTAGGTTAGTCTCTCGTCCATGAGTACGCTTCCTTCTGCGCGATTAAGTAATTTCAGTGGATATTCCCCATTTACTCGAATGTGCATGCATTGTAAAAGTAGACCAGCTTTAAAAAAGGTCGGTCAATTTGATGTACTTTCCCCTTTACTGTGTATGTGTCCACCATGTTTTAATAGTTGAATGTTTTGTGATTGGCAGACCCAAAAGGAATCTTTAAAAAAATTTTTTTTACAGTTTGTCAATTTTTCTTCTTGGGGTGGAGATATGTTAAGATTAAGAGTTTTAATTAAATTTTCTTAATTTGTTAAAAATCTGCGGACCATTCTGCAGGAAGTTTCCATGAAGCAGATTCCACGTGGCCCTGGTGATTGGCTAACACAATTTCGACTGATTTACACATTGCCACAGCTGACCATTTTTATCAAATGATTATACATAATGTATAATATAGTATCTGGCAGAAAAAAACTTTCTGCTGTTTGAAGGAGCTCTTAAAGAATCTGAGCACAAACAAGGATTCTACTGGGAGACCTAAACATAATGTTATACACACACACACCCCCACACACACATACACACACACACACACACACACACACACACACACACAATGGAGCCCATGATGCAGCCCCTGCAAAGAATAAAGCAGGTTTCGCTAATGGACCATTGATCGTGCAAAAATCACAATCCAGGTGGTGTTGTTGAAAGTTTATCTTTCAAAGCGACAAGCGAATGTAGTTCTTTCTGTTTGTACCGTTTCCTCACACTGCCTCCGCCTGACCAGGAAGCTTGGTTTGTATGCAGGCTCCGTACATCTTTTTTCTATCCTTTCTTTGTTGCCTTTTGTATCCTGACTATTGCAATCGAACGGTGCCGAGCAACAAAAAGCCACCCTTTCCTCCTACACCTCGCAAACATCTTGCTATTGTCCTCGAAGAAAGTTACAAGAACACCCATCATTAGCTCCGAGAGTGCTTCTCCTCCTTTACAAAGACGTGCGCTCGGCCCTACAGCATGCGTGCCATGTTAACCACAGTGCATTGTTGGTAATCATCACAGTGTGTGCTACAGATTCGCACACACACACACGTACACACACGTGTTCTGTCAGTCAGAGGGCAGTTCCAGGCACTGCTGATCCTTTCTGAGCTTTCAGGAGGGATTAGTAGGCGGTAGCTATGGCGACAAGTAATTTTAGCTTATATGTATGCAGCTTTTCTCTCCAAACATTTCATTATATCATTGGATGATACAGGAAAACCAATTTGCTTCTGAAGCACAATGCCTTGGAGCATATTACTTAACATTTCAAATGAAATGAGATACAGCAATTTTCATTTTTAAAAATGATAAAAAATGATATTGAATATTTAGATAGCAAATAAAATATGTCTAGCTGCTGCCCCCGTCCACAGCAATACATTGTCAGTACTCCTGCCGGCTTCTCTCACAAACTGGGTGTCGACCACCATCTACTGTAGCTAACACACTGACTATGGAGAAGTACTCATGACACCACTTCAAAATATTCCAACTATGCCTTTAAAGCTAAAATTGAACAAAGCTGCTCAAACACACCATCTAGTTTTCAACCGACATGAACCGGTTTTTAATCTACGTAGATGTCTCGATGTCTTTTCACCTGCAAAAATCCCAAATCAGTGTTTACTGAGAACTAGTACTTTATATAACGCAGGTTAACCCTGGCTCAAGAGACATGAAATCACCCCAATTTAATAGGATGTACTAGATTTTTTGGGGCTTTTCTGCCTTTATTTATTTATTTTTTTGACAGGACAGCTAGGTGAGAAAGGGGAGAGTGAGAGAGGGGGAAGACATGGAGGAAATCGTCACAGGTCGGACTCGAACCCTGGACCTCTGCGCCGAGGCATAAACCTCTCAGTACGTGTGCGCCTGCTCTACCCACTGAGCCAACCCGGCCACTTGTTTTTGGATTTTTAAGATTCTTTTTTTGGGGGCATTTGAGGGCTTTATTTCCAACAGGACAGCTTAGACTTGAAAGGGGAGAGAGAGAGCGGGAACGCAAAGAGCCGCAGTTGAACCCGCGGCCGCTGCATCAAGGACTAAGCCTATTTATATGGGCGCGCGCTCTACCAGGTGAGCTAACCAGGCACCCAGGATGTACTAGTTTTAAGCTTTAAAAAACGATTTTGAAAAGTATTTGACTTTTGCACACTTTTATTTACATGGAGCCTTTGTACTCGTACAAGGCCTCGGCTGTATGAAAAGGCAGAAAACAACACACACACAGCCTGGTCGGTGGTGAGGAGTTAGCAGCTCAGCGCAGGGTTCAGCAGAGACGTTCACTCTGCTCGCTGTGGCGCTAACAGGAGGTGTGTGTCTGTGTGTGTGTGTGTGTCACTGTGAGGAAGTGGGCGGTAATTACAGCTGTGCAGGAGGAGAAGATGTTCTCCTGCAGAGATGAAAATGCACTGACACCAACACAGACACACACACACACACACACACACACACACACACAGTGCCCATGCCCCCGTTCCACAGCTGATAATGAGCATCTAATGAGCGGTGATGTCATTACAACAAACACACAGCTGCCTGCTACCGGCTAACTCCACTTCTTCCCTTATCTGTCCACAACTGCTTGGAGTTAATTAGGCTGCACATGCTTAATGCTCAGTTTTTGCTAACAGCACACTTGTTACTATTTGAACTAATGTAATAACCCTGGCAGTTTTGTGAAATGCAAAGTGACATGGCTAATTTTACATCAGATAAAGCTGAACTAACTGCCAGGACTGGTGAGAGGGGGAAGTGCAGAGCTGATGTTTAATAGAAGATTAAAAATAGAAAAAAATAAAATCTCCAAGGTGCAGCTTCATTTCTACAGACATTCCCAAAAGGTTACACCGAGTAGACTGCCCCCCTCGGCTGAACTGGCTTCTACACTTGTAGATCAGCTCCGGCCTTTTACTGGGAATGTGCAATTCTAGCAGGACAGCACAAGGTCATTACTAAATTCTTTCTGGGTTAAACTCGCATGAAAACATTTGGATCGCGCAACAAGGCAGGTCTGCTTGGTTCTTTTGGCAAATGATGGGAAAGATTTACAAAGAATAGGTTTACTATCTAACCGGGACGTTTTGGGACCAGTTGGTGGGGATCACTGTGGACACCGGTAAGAGCAAATGTTCAAATCCATGTTTAACCATGGATCCAGCTAATTTAAATAGCTCACGTTACTGTATTGTGTTAACAGTTGCTAACTTCACGCAATATAATATGTGGCGTTTTCTTTTGTGGGGTGCAAATGTTCCACCAAAACAAGTTCCTTCCGGAGACTATTTTGCAGAGCCACCGTTGCTGTGTCCAGAGCTTAGCGCCACCCAAGACCATTGGGATTGGTTTAAAGAAATGCAAACAACCCAGAGTTTTTTTTTTTTCTCCTATCCCAGAATGTGTGTGTGGTGTAGCCAGACCTTCCTCCATGTACTTTGTTAAACAACTTTACCAACACTGTGTTAAAAAAGCTTTTTGCCCTTCCTGTCTGTTACTACAGTGTAAACAGCCTGGATCTGCGGTGTAGCCAGACCTTCCTCCACAGAGCTGTGGAGATAGCTCTGGCTATGTGAGACTACACCCTCTGTGAAAGCAAATATCAATAACTAACAACACTCCGAATAGCAAAATCATAAATATACTCCCTGGTCCATAAATGGAAAAAAGAGTGTTGTACTCAGTTTATTGGACAAAATATCTTACAGTATCTTGGATATACATATATACATATTCTCTTGTACTGTGTAACACGGTTTATGAACCCCTGCAGTGACATCAATTGTAAAGCTGTGCCTCCAAACTTCAATGGATGTTTCAAAGATATATTAACACATCATTGACTTCCAAACACATTATACAAATCTTAATATAGAAAGCACAAAAAATAAGAATTTATCAGTGAAAAGTACTCACTCAGGACAGAAGAATCTTCATACAAAAAAACTACTTTTACAATATTTTGTTTTCTTTTTTTATCTTTTTTTTTTTTAGTATGCAGGTAATAAATATACCTGGAATTCCCTTTGTTTTTGTCATATGGTGTCGCTCTCTTTTTCCTCTACACGGAAATCACCAATAAGGACTTATTCTAGAACAAATAAAGTAGTGGCTCGGCCACCGGAGCTTCTGCTGTCGTCTCCACCGCTGCCGCCACATTATCAGCAGGCCTCTCAGATAACGTACACATCAGTCTTCTCCCCAAGGAGCCAGTACGTTCTCATTTTGCCTTTCCCCTGGAAAAACACAGGAATCAATAGGTTAATCAATGGAGAAGAAGTGTGTGTGTGTGGGGGGTGGGGCGCGCCCTTTGTTTAAGGGTGACCTGGATGGTTACTGCAGAACTACTACTGAACTACTGAAGAAGTGGTACTTCTGATTTTCGGCTCGCTGCTTTTTGTTTTTGTTTTCGACTGTCGTTCGCTGTGTTCAGACTCCGCTACATTCAGGAAATGTCTTTTTTAAGAGCAGATGCAATAAAAAGGGGATTTCATATTTCATTTATTTATTTATTTATTTATAAGGACAGCGCGCATTCATTAACATTTCTGTAGGTGTGCCAGTGTTAGCCAGCCGGCTAATTTTCAACTGTAGTCCTTTGGCCAGATGTTATGAGAACCATCAATTGACTTGGTCAGTTGTTCCCAGATGTCAAGTCAGCAATAAAATATTATATATATATATATATATATATATATCTGACTGCTTGAATGTGTCGCTGAAAACCATCTTGTAGTAGTAGTAGCTATATATAATAATATTGAGGAGGACGCACATTATGATATCGAATCGATTGGAATGGTTGACAGGATCACAGTAATCAAACGGAGTGGTGAGACCAGTGAAGATTCACAGCCCTAATCGTCACTCTGTTGTCAGGTCAAAAGATCAACATTTGTCTCAATCTAAAGCCCAACGAGAACTCCTCTAAAGCAGTTTTTCCACTCCGTGGTAAGTAGGGTTGGGTATCGTTTGGTTTTTTTTCGGTTCCGGTGCTAAATCGATACTTTTAAAACGGTGCCGGTGCCTAAACGGTGCCTGAACCGGTACTTTTCAATAAAGTAAAAAAAAAAGAAGAAGGGTAGTAAACAACAGTCAGTGACTTGTTTATTGCTAAGGCCATGGTCAAAATTAAAGATTTAATAATAATGTAATAACTATAACAATAACAATAACTTATTTCACCAGTATATTGCTGTTGAACCCCAGATGGGAAAAGGGTATTTTACAATTACTGTGAATGCACCACAAGGCTACCTGTTTTAAGTGAATGCACCGTCTGTGTTGTTTAATTCCAACAACGGCAGCTGCAAGTGAACGCACCGTCTGTGTTGTTTAATTCCAACAACGGCAGCTGCAAGTGAATGCACCGTCTGTGTTTCATTCCGACCATATAAACATACTGTATATCTATGAATTCCGACAACGGCTGCTGCTGCGCTGCAGAGCGGACTGTTACATCCCGCTGTTTAAGTCCTCCACAGTGAAATACAGTCACACTTTACACTGTTTAACGTTAGCTGTCAGCATTTTACCGGTGTTTAATCCAGCTGCTAGCTAAAGGTAGGCTAACGTTACATGCTGTCAGGTGTAGCTAGTGTAAAGTCAAGCACCGAAATGAGGCACCGAAACTTTCGTTCTTATTCGGTCTCGTTACTACCGTTTACGTCGGCACCTGTTCCCTATTGGCACCGAGTTTCGGTATCCAACCCTAGTGGTAAGGCTAGACTCTTCTCTTTTTAAGTTTTCCATTAGCAAAAGTTGTGGCTATGACCTGGTATTTTTTTGGGTAGCAGCTCAGTCGAGGTTCCAAGCGAGCTGAGCCGATACTAGAAGGTGGAGTTAAAACACTGCTGTCCACTGGTTGGTCAGAGGGAGCCGTCACTAGCGCGACATGGGACATCCTGCACACACCCGGCATTTTTAAAAAGCCAAGCTACTGTCAATAGTACCCACAACTGTTTTAGTCACTCGATCCAGATCTTTAAAAACGGCAGCCCACAAAATGTACACTATGTGTATAACAGACAAAGTGCAAATGTTTGGTTGCCGAGGAAACAATTCAGTGAGTGTCACGTTGAAGATAATGTCACAGCTGTTTCACACGGCGTCACTATGGCGATAAGATGAGGATCCTCCCTACACTGAGGGGGTACTATCTGAAAACCAGCTGGTACCAGCAGAGTGGAATCACAGCAGAAGGGACGACTGGAGTCGATTGTCAGAAAGTGAATCGACAACTATTGAGCAACATTCACATATATTTATTCATTTAACTGTATTATTATTATTATTATTATTATTATTATTATTATATTTTGTGTAAACTTAACCTCCTTACATGATGATCTAAGTGCTGTTGTAAAGATTTCTTGGTGCTGAGGGTTGGGGAGTTGACCTTTGGGATATAAAATGTCTTCACTTCATCATTTAATCCTTTTAGACATTTGTGTGAGATGTCATAATTAGCGTATTCATTTTTGAGTTATGGCCACAACGTGTGCTATTGTGAGGTCAGATTGACCTTTGACCACAAAATTATAATCCTCATCGAGTCCAAGCGGACAATTGAGCCAAATTTAAAGAAATCCCCTCAAGGCGTTTCTTAGATATTGCATTCATGTGGTCTATATCCACGATGTTCCACTTGCGGGATTGTTCAGGTGCCCCCGGAAATTCCACCGGATGTCACTCTTTTCGGATGTCTGTCACCTTCCGCTTCCTTTGTGTTGTAATGTTGACCTCCGGTGGATTTCTGAGGACTATGGTTAACTGCTCCTCAGATCTCTGCAGGGTAAATCCAGACAGCTAGCTAGACTATCTGTCCAATCTGAGTTTTCTGTTGCACGATTAAAACTACTTTTGAACGTACATGTTCCACCAAAACAAGTTCCTTCCCGAGACTATTTTGCAGAGGCACCGTGGCTCTGCTCGCCGCTTAGCGCCACCCAAGACGATTGTGATTGGTTTAAAGAAATGCCAATAAACCAGAGCACGTTTTTCTCCCATCCCAGAATGCTGTGTGGACTAGCCAGACCCTCCTCCGCAGCGCTGTGGAGGAAGGTCTGGTAATGTGAGACTAGCATTCATAAGAATGGGACAGACGAAAAACATCATGCCTCCGGCTGTGGCTGTAGCCAGCATGGAGGCATAATAATACTACAATACTGAATATAATCTGTAGTCGCAGCCCATTCCATGAAGCAGCATAGGATCCTTCAATTATTTGAAGATTACAAGGCATTTTAGGATTGTAGGATGCTAATTTGGCTTTCCTGGAAAGATTTTGAAATATACTATAGAAAATCTTCTTTTCAGCAAGTTGTTGTGTCTAGTATAAAGATAAAAATTTATTTGATCTATTTCCAATAGATGTAAACTTGATGAAAGTGATCTGCCTTACTCCGTCTCGTTTAACGCTCATTTCTACAACATTTTTGAAACGAGGCAAACTGCACCGGCAACAGCAAGTCATTAAAGCACACTTGATTCAGTGGCCACAAACACAAGGGGGACAGCCTCTCTTAGTGCAATGCTTGCTCTTTCACTGGTGCTTCAACTTGGCTTCATTTTAAAAAAAATCAAAGGAAGGCTTCTTACCTTCATTTCTATATCTCCTCGTAACTGGAGATCAAAGTAGCCAAACTCATCCAGCACTTCTTTGGTGGCCGAGGAAACGTGGATCTTTAAGGCTGCGAAACACATCAAAAGCACAACAGATGAACGACAAAGGACAACTCGGACAACATGTGCATCAGCAACACACTGCTTTATTCTCACACAGCAGATGAGGAAACGGAGTAGCGCTGTGTTCAGTCCCCTCAGATGTCAGCGGCTGAAATGCTAACGGTGGGAAAATCAGTATTGTTTTGTCCAATAAATGCATACAGTGCAGAGATGTGAGACGAGATTCTTTCCCCTGAAGCTTCAGGCTGCACCGTTTAGCGCTGGCTAAGGGCCCTTAGCTGTAAGTGCTATGAATTATTTACCAGTGGAGACAGAATACAGGAAGTGACTCAGCATTTAATCGATACATCTGATGACTACCCAACCACAGGGTCATAACACTGGTTCCTGTCACTGCCGGTTCAGAACAGAAATGTCAGTGTAGGTTTTAGAGTCAGCAGGTCAATACGTCTTGTATTCAGCTTTGAAATCATATTTTCACTGAAGAATGTTTCCATCCGGCCACACAGCAGATAGAAAGGCAGGAGTGAAATAGCAGTTTAAAAGTTCAATAAAGATAGAGATTCAATCACAGAGTATGTTCCAAGTACAAGATTGAATAAACTGTGCTTATAAACTGTGTTTTTTTTTTTTTTTTACGGTTTACAGTATCAGCCACACATATTTACACTAACAATAAATCCAGTTAATCATAACATAATCTAATATAATCTCTCTTTCTCAGGAAAAATATTATCGCCACTACCCCAAATAAGGAGAGTTAGAAAGAAACGTTTGTCTTAGCAGATTTGTCTTTACAATTTATATTCCTGTTCTCTATCCTCAATTTATCTTACTATCAGCTCGGATAAGGAAAAACTTTAAAAATAAAAATAAAAAAAAAGAACACATAAAGGGAAAAAGAGGAAGACACCTCAGGAAAAGCAACAGAAAGGGCATCCCTCTATCAGGACACCGTAGCAGAATTACAATACGGCGAAACTGAATAACTGAATGACAAATATATAACACTATATACTGTATGTATATGTATGTAATACACAGCAGAGTTGACGACAATCTCAAAACAAAGAATGAGCTGGAAGTCCTTGGAAACACTGAAAAAAACGGAAAAAATAATGAGGACATTGTCCCATCAAGTGGTGTAAAACATGTCCCCCACTGTTCAAAATACAGATCGCTGTGGACACATCTGATATAAAATAAAAAAATAAAATAGAACAGGCGCCCGGGTAGCTCAGTTGGTAGAGAGGGCGCCCATATGTAGAGGTTCACTCCTCGACGCAGCGGGTCCGGGTTCAACTCCGACCTGCGGCCCTTTGCTGCATGTCATCCCCCCCCCCTCTCCCCCCTTTCATGTCTTCAGCTGTCCTGTCAAAATGCCCCAAAAAATAATCTTAAAAAAATAGAACAAAAACAAGTGACAGTGACTCACCCTCTCCGTTGGACTCCATTCGAGATGCCGTGTTGACAGTATCTCCAAACAAACAGTATCTGGGCATTTTCAAACCGACCACGCCGGCACAGACTGGACCTATAAAACACAAGCTAAATATAGGTCACATTTGACAGCAGAGAAACCCCCCCCCCAATAATATCTGGCATGCTGGGAACTGCTGCATTATCACACAACACATGTTTTTCAATAGGATGACAGAGGTTTGAGTGAAGGGAAATTGTGCTCAGAATGCTTGTAAATGACTCTGACGATGCTAAGTACCAGCCTACACACACTGGTCCATTTCTGTCAAGTGTCTGATTAAGAATATAAACAGTGCTGCTGTGAGCGGATACAGTCTAAATGCTGTCTCAGAAGCCTCTCCTACGTTACATCAGACTAAATGCTGCAGACAGGTCAAGACAAAACATCCTGAGTGCGTATGTCTAGTCAGTATGTTGGCATCCAGCAGTGGGAAGTTACAAATCACAACTGTCCTGCACTTGAGCTCGAGTGCCCACTTTATGGGATATAACTATTTGCTAAATTTATTGTAACCAAGAGACCAATTTGTCCACAAAATGTCTACTTGGACAGTGAACTACTGTGTACTTCTTGGTAATGGAAGCTACAACTGAATAAGCTCACATAATTACAAAAATCAAGTAGCCCTGTTTGGACCTCTGAATCACCGCCTGCATCTGTGATTTGTTCAACAATTCAAAAAGGTCTGGTGTGGTGCTCATTACCGGCTGTTTCCCCACTGGGAGCCATCAATTGTTGATGGATACAAGGCAGAATTAAGCATGGGATAGTCCGTATCAACACAAGATCATTTCCAGGATAATTGCCTAACATTTGTTAACTTCAATGATTGTAAAGATTTGCAAAGAATATCTAACTGGCACGTTTTGGGACCGATTGGGGTTACACATGGCAATACACTGGTGAGAGCAAATGACCTTTAACCAACTAATTTAAATAGTCACTGTATTGTGTGAACAGTTAACTTCATGCAATATTGTATGTGGTGTTTTCTTTTGCGGGGGTGCAAATGTTCCACCAAAACAAGTTCCTTCCTGAGACCATTTTGCAGAGCCACCGTCGCTGCATCCGGAGCTTAGCGCCGCCCAAGACGATTGTGATTGGTTAAAAAAAACACAAACAACCCAGAGCATTTTTTTTTTTCCGGGTCCCTGGAGACAGGTCTGGCAATGTGAGGCTAAGAATGGGATAACGATCTTCCTGTGCCAGAGCTAAAAAATAGCCATACCAACGAAATGATTGACTCCTCAGCAGGATGAACAGGAGCCACTACGAGAGACTGAATCAGGGGCCGTCCAGGTCACCTCGGCGCACATGTACACGGTTCCGGGTGAGACTCACCTGTGTGTATGCCTATCCTGAGTCTCAGCTGGTCGTTGGGTCTGTGTCGGATCTTGAACGTTTTGACCTCCTCTAACAACGCCAGCGACATCCCAGCGATCTCTCGGGCGTGCAGCTTCCCGTTTCGCACCGGCAGCCCTGACACCACCATGTAGGCGTCGCCGATCGTCTCCACCTGAGGGACGAATCATAAGGAGTGAGAGAGTCATAATAAAACGTGATTCACATATTTCTGCTGTTGTCTTCCCAGGATGCCTATAAAGGCCTTGAAGGTATCAATACGGAGATCACTGTATCGCGACTGTTGGTGTTTGAGGTGACTCCAGCACTTGCGCTATAAAATGCACATGCTCATACATTTGAGTTGCATGTTTAAACGTAAAGTAAGACAAAAGTCAAGTTAAGACTGGAAACAAACACGCCACATTCTTGCATTGAAAACCATAATTGGGGTTTTTCCCACTGATGCTCCTGACTTACCTTGTATACGTCAAAGTTATCGATGATGGCATCAAAACAGGTGTACAGATCATTGAGCAATGTGACAACCTGCAGAGAGGGAGACAGCAGAGATTGTTTGACGATGTGACGTCAGCAAAGCACCAATAATACAAGAAGGAGATAAGTACTGAAAATCTTTAGCTGAGAGCCTGTGAGATGTAAAACACGCTGTAAATCCAACATTGAAAAGTGTTTTCGTTTGTTAAAAGGCTGACTGATTGGGAGGCCAGTGTGTCTGCAAAACCTCACAGTCTCCCACATAATCTGTGTTTGTCCGCCGCTGGCCGGCTGCCCACTGAGGCTCACTGACAAACTTACAAATTTACAGGATCAAAAATCAAATCCACACATGGAATATTACAAACACAATCTGCGTTGAATTTACCAAATTGTGGGCACCCGGATAGCTCAGTTGATAGAGCCGGCGCCCATATATAGAGGCGTACTCCTCGACGCAGCGGGCCAGGGTTTGACTCTGACCTGCGGCCCTTTGCTGCATGTCCCCTCCCCCCTCCCCCTCTCTCACCTTTCATTTCTTCAGCTGGCCTATCAATAAAGGCCAAAAATGCCCAAAAAATAATCTTAAAAAAAAAAATAAAAGAAATAGTAATAGTTGTAATGTAGCAGTAATGTCAGAGGTTGGCTGTTTATTCAAAGAAATGTTCTGTTTTAGAATTGTGTCTGAACTTTAAAAAAACAACACGGGAACATCTACTCAGGACATTTTGTGCTGTACTTTAAGAGAGAGAGCAGTGTTGAGTGAATGAGAACATCTAAACTGTGATGAACTGGGATCTAAATTGTGACAAACTTGAGATTGTTTAGCTCAGACTGAACTCTTAAAGGCACAGTCTACAATTTAAATGTGGAGCAAAAAGCTGACCTGTCACCAAACTCAAAACACAGGATGAGAACCTGCTGTCGCTCAGATGATTGACAGGTCTTTTAATATAGAGCCTAAAAACAACAATAAAATGAGTTAATAATATTTGTTGTAATATTGTTAAAGGTCTGTTTACATCACTAACGTAAAAACTGCATTAAAGCTGGCCCATATGTATTTTATTGTGACAATGTACGTAATTGAAC
Organism: Perca fluviatilis; assembly: GCF_010015445.1. Taxonomy (NCBI): domain Eukaryota; kingdom Metazoa; phylum Chordata; class Actinopteri; order Perciformes; family Percidae; genus Perca; species Perca fluviatilis. Next base: position 8,708,391 of record NC_053128.1, read on the forward strand.
AAAAATGTTTTTTTTTTATGTGGTATTTTTTTTACTTTCAACCATGCAAAACTGGCACTCAAACACCAGGAGTAGAATTCAATGTCTAGGGCTGTCCTGGACTAAAGACATTCTCAGTCGACTCTAAATCTCACATGATTTTGTCGACTAATCGATTAGTTGAGTGGACGCTAAGACTAGAAAAGCGCAGTTTAAATGCAGTCCATTTAACACCTGTAAAACAGATTTTCTACACAAAGAATCATGCAAAAGCGCCACATTTAATCTTGTGTTTACCAGAGATGTGCTCTGGTAAACATTCAGCACAGTCATTCAGCATGAAAAAACATAAAAATGTACTAATCGACTAAAGCTTAGTCGACTGAGACTGAAGTGATTAATCGACTAAGAGGGAGCCGCCCTATCTATTTCTGGGGTGCAGAGAACTACTTTATGCGTTGTCTCATATTAAAATCTGCTTATACCTTTCAGCTGTCCGCAGTATATCATACACAGCTACATCTTCCAGGGTAAAGAAGGCGTCTAACTCCTGCACATACTGTCAAACCTGTACTTTCTGACTGGCTCTGGATGCAGGTGAAATCCTTCATATGTTCCCAAACATCCTCACACTAATGCAATGATTTGAAAATGGCTGTTGGCCCCTACAATTACAGGTCAACACACGGTGAAGTATTTGATGGACTGACTGGCTGACAGTGAGACCAAGGGCCACATTTTTGGAAGGTATTCTTGGGGTTGGAGGTATTTGGCCTGACAGGAACAACTGCAGACAGTATTGGGGGCTAAAAAAAGTGCCGTCACCTGCTCTGTATGATTTTTGGGTTGAAAAAAACATCTATATTGTATTTGATATTCTAGATTGTGAGGGCGGTATAGGATGGTGCTAGCCTGGATGCCAGCCGAACTTAGCCCACAACATTTGAGGTCGGGAAGTTCGGTCTGGACTTGCTCCGTTGAGGAGCAATTATTGCCCGAACAGGATCTGTTCGGACCAATCAAATTGTCGGACAGATGATCAACAGTAAAAAAATCAACCACGTCACCAAAGAGCGCTTGGGTTGAATTTGTTTACAACAGGTGGCTGCTGCTGGAAAATAGAGATGTGTAGATCCCACCATCGCGTCTGTTACAGACAATATAGACAACGCATTCATTTTAAAATCCTCAGCGGAGGAGCCTCAACCACTGCCCGAAAGCATGGTAGCGTTATATGGTGGAGAGAGATAGAGAGAGACTGAAGAGAGGGAGCGCCCAGCGGCGTTACAACAAAGCACGTGAAGTCACATTCTGACTAGAATCTGAGTATGACCACGTCAGGCTAGGATAGTGCACTTTTACATCATAAGAATCATAATACGGGGATTTTCATAGAATTTCTAATATTTTGTTGGGCTGCCATTATTATAAAAGCAGTAACCAATTGTATCATTCTGTATTGTTTAAGAGATTGATATAAATGTTTAAGAATTAAGTATAACATTTTTTTGTTTGTTTTTAATAAATGCAGCACTTACTTAGTTTCAGTTGAGGAGCCTTCTGAAACCAAACCTCCACCGTTGAATGCTAATGGCATCATTCACTGGGAGGGGCTTGTACACACACGGTTATGTTGGTTTACTAGCACTACAGTACTGGATTAAATGTAACTGTATGGGATACGTTGTTGTACTGTATGAATATCTGGCCAGTTATCTCAGAAGGCTGCAGCTCGTCTTTTAACAGGAACACACACAGGCGAGAGCACGTCCCCCCCCCACCCATGCTGGCCTCCCTTCGTACAGGGAGCCAGTCCCTGTACGTTTTACAATTGATTTTAAAATGCATATATAATTGTACAAATCATTAAATGGGCTAGCTCCAACCTATCTCTCCAATCTTTTACAACCTTACATCCCCCTCCCCCCCGAGGTCAGCTGACCACTTGCTCATTGTAGTCCCAAGATCAAGGATGAAGCACAGGGGAGAGCATGCCTTTACAGTTGTAGGCCCTAAACTCTGGAATGAGTTGCCTCTACATGTTAGGCTCGCCCCTACACTGCCTGTTTTAAAATGATCCCATCTTTAACCTCAGGCTTTTAAAACACTATTTTGTCTTTAAACTGGTCTTTTAACTGTGCTCTTTTTATGTTTTGGTTATCTTTGATTGCACAGAACTTTGGTTGTTGCTGTTCTCAATTGTGCTATTTCTTAAATACATTTGGATTGGATTGGATTTAGATATCTTTTAAGATTAGAAGAGCAAATGCCCATTCTTGGGGGGGGGATCCCACGCCATCTGAAGGTGTCAGATTGTCCATCAACACTTCAGATGTGACATCATGATAATGTATTTGCTCTAGAAAACCTCCCTTTGGTATTCAAGTGAGAGGGAGATATGAGATGGCACAATGTGACTCAACTCTGCGTCAACACACTCTTCCATCTAGCAACTCTACTATTTTGAGTTGCAGCCCGTGTGTGGGAACACGCACTGTGGAAAACTATGAGGCACACTGTACTGTGACCTGACACTAAGCACTTTTATGTATGAACAGAGAAATTCACTCTGACTGTGATCACGAACAGTGATTTTTTTTTTTTTTTTTTTCAAGCTTTCGGACTAGCTTGGCAGATGTTGAGAAAAGTCAGGAAACATACACAGATAGACGGACAGGAACAGTGAGCTGCAGAGTGGGAATCTGCAGTGACGTGTTGTGTACCTGTAGCGGTGTACTCTCTGCAGACATGGACGTGAAGCCCACAATGTCGCTGAAGTAAATCGTGACGCTGTCGAACGCTTCCGCCTGCACCGTCTCCCCTCGTTTTAGCTGCTCTGCTACTGAGCTGCATGCAGAGAGAAAGAGGCATGAGGTCAAAATGTTCACAATACTCAAACAACTGGAAAAAAAGAAAGTCAGACAATCAACTACAAGCTCTAAGAGTGACGTTTTGTTGACAATCTTCCTCTTCCTAAAACACAGCTACAAAATGCCTGGCAGGTTCAATTATAACCGCGTGCCACTCCCCTCCATCGAGGCCATCCAGGGCAAGCGATGCTTGCATAAGGTGCGCAGCATCATCAAAGACTGTTCCCCCCAACCACAGCCCACTCCCCTCCAGGAGGCGAACCAGCAGGTGCAGAGGAAGCTTCTTTCCTGCGGCTGTCACCCTACTGAACTCTAGCTCTGCATCCCGGTGACAATTAACCTACTCAGCCACCCCCGGACAATTTACACTACCCTATCCCACCAATACTGTTTATTTACAAATGTACATACTGTAATTACACCTATACATAGCCATATTCTACTGCTCTTCATACTATTCATCCTGCACATACACTTATTCTTACTACTCTTACAATGTTACCACACTGCACATACTGTACATATCTGATATGGTTCATACTGAATATCCATATTTATTCTGTTTTTCTAATAATATATTCTGTTAATACACTGCATATATCTATATTATTCTTACTACTAGTATAATGTCACTGCTACTACATTGCACATATCTGTATATGTTGTTCATACACTGTTCATATTACATAGCCATATTTATTCTGCTCTTATAACACTGCAATATATTTCTTGTCCTGCCTATGCACCACCTGCCTATACTTGAATATCACATTGCACTTTTCTGCTCTTTTTGCACTTCTGGTTGGACGCAAACTGCATTTCGTTGTCTTTATACTTTGTATTCTGCACAATGACAATAAAGTTGAATCTAATCTAATCTTTGCTTAGTCTGCTCACGCTAATTTTCTCTCACTCAAATAACGCCAAGGGCAGAAGCGCTGTGGCAGAAGTCAGCTAGTGCGCTGAGAAATGATATCTGTCTTTTCTCCCAAGCTCTTCTCTGTATGACTTTGAAGGAGGGACGATTTTTCAGCAGGAAAAGAGGATAAATGGGTGAGAAAGATGGGATTTGCTGCTGCGGTGTTATCCAAACGCCTAAACCCGCTATCATTTCTGCTCTTCTGTCTCCCTTAATGAGCAGTTTGCCTGTCAGCTTGCTCCGCTTCCTTTCATCTACCGTGAGATCGCACCACGGGGAAATGGGTATCTGTTATTAAAACGTGGTGTTGGGAGAGATTTGGAGTCTTTAATTAATACAGGGATTTATCACAATTGACAGTGTCACTGAGCCACGCCGGTAACACTCGCCCTATTTGATAGATTCAAGTTAATTGGAGTTTTTGGAAGGACTAACTTGTGAATGTTTGCTCTTACTGTGGTAAAATTTGATAGAGGAGGTTTTCGGCTTTCCTTTTCTCCTCCAGGTAGGCTTGTGTTCGCTCCTCCACCAGGTTCTCCAGGTTATTGGCGTACTGCTCCATCCTGGACAGCAGGTTGTTAAGAATACTGGTGCTGCCTTCCCTTTGGAAACACACACACACACACACACACACACACACACACACACACACACACACACACACACACAGTAGAATTAGGTGATATCCACACAAACCCCTGGTCGGTGAAGAGCTCAGGTCCTAAAACACTACTACTCTACAGCATAAAATACACAAATGGTTTTAATGTTGATTCAAAATAATGAAATGAAATAAAATAATATATACCAAGTATGATAACAATGGCACCTGTCATTTCAGCAGACCCAAATGGAATCTGACATTTGACAGTTTTCTGCAGTGATCCAGATTGAAAGTCTGTGGGATGTTCTGCTTGGGATGGAGATGTGTAAACATTCTTTTTTCATTTGTTTAAAATCCTCAGAAAATCTGCGGAAATTCCGTGTGGACATGCATTTCAGTGAGCATATCATTATTTTAAGGAAAATTGAACATTTGAGCAATTGAACCTTTTGTTTTGTTTTTCTTTGTCGTAGTGATGTCTCTGTGTTCCCATATCTGTGTAATTATTTTGGTGAGTGCAATGTTATCATAATTATTAGACATTATAAAACTACTAAAGTAAAAATCGGGTTGGAATGAACCAGAATTATCCCTTACAAAAGTACTGCACCAATTTAGCATTGCACTTCTATAACATTGTCAGGACTGTGTTTTAAAAAAGTAATCAGAATCGATGCAGCAGAACCAGATAGCGACTCACACATTCTTCAAAACCTGCCACCTATGTTACCTACAATTCAACTTGGCCACTGATAGTTGAGTCTGAGATTTGGGTGTTATGCTAGTAGCGGCTAATGTAGCCTCGATCACTTCTTTTTAACTTTTCTCCCCCAGATTTGTTTCATTTTCAAAATTGTCTTCAGACCTAAATGACACTGACTCAAATGACATCACTTAAGGCAATTTAGCAGACTTTACATAGCTCCCACTGCGGCCACAAAAGGCTTTAAATAAATTTTTCACATGTACAGTAGTTCTCCCCAACAACTGTACACAGACGGTGTATAAAATCAGTGGAATTCTCCTTTCAATGATTTATGGATTTATTTATTACTGTCATTATACAATAAAGGATTGCACAGTGAAATGTAGCTGTAACCCCCACCGTGCTACACACACAATTTAAGATATTTCAATTATTAAAGAATATGAACAATAAAAAATAATAAAATCTAAATAAATAAAACACATTTAAGTTATTGGTCCTGTACTCCCATATGTTTTATCATGTGGATTGTAATGGCTTTGGGAATCAGCTCCATCAATCAGGGACAAACAATCCATATTTTTACCACTATTTAGATTAGAGGAAGCTACAACCACACTGACCATTACGCAAGCAATAATTTATTTAGAAAAATACAACGTTTCGGTCTTAGACCATCAGGTAAATAACATTATTTAGATTAGAAATGTATTATGTATAAAAAAGAAAAATACAAACTTCATTGTCACTTAGCACAGTAAAAAAATACTCTAAATGTCCAAAGACATTGACCCTTGTGGAACCCCTTGGCCCCAAATGTAAAACTACTGATGGAATCATCAAGAGCAGTTGGCTATTCCAGTGAGTATTGCAGTTCCATAAAGTTGAAAGACACACAAAAGACAAAAAAAAAGAAAAGAAGAAATTTGAAGCAGCAGAGGCTGAGATATCTCCAAGCCAAACTCCAAACATTCTAGATGCAGCATGTCCCATAATGTAACCAACAGCATGTTTTATTAGACCTTCCCTGCCTGGTAAATGTAATGCAGCTCTATGTTAAAGTGCTCATTTTCAGGTTCATAATTGAATTTAGAGGTTATACCAGAATAGGTTTACATGGTTTAATTTTCAAAAAACACCATATTTTTGTTGTACTTCACATTGCTGCAGCTCCTCTTTTCACCCTGTGTGCTGAGCTCTCTGTTTTAGCTACAGAGTGAGGCATCTCACTTCTGTTCCATCTTTTTTTGGGAGTCCCACATACCAGTACCTATGTAAGGACTACTAGCCAGTCAGAAGCAGAGTATGAGGGCGTGCCCTGACAAGCAAGCTAGTTTGAGCAACAAACCTGCTTCAGCCCGTAACCATGGCTTCAGCTCAGCCGTACATGTTCGAACCCGAGTCTGATCCCGAAACACAGGCAGAACAACCCGAACCAGCTTCGCAACCTAGACTGGAGCAAGACTTTTCAGGGTGGTACCTTATATAAATGTTAACAAATTAATCGTTTTAATTCTGCACTGTCTCCTGGACATGGCGATACAACTATCTGAACTCCGCTCTAACTAGCTTGGTTTGAGGGCATGCCACGCTAGCAGCTAGGCGAGCATTATTATTACTAACGTGTGTTACAAAGTGACGCAAAATGACACACGTCTGTCTCTGAAGTAAAGGCTGTACTACAATAGAGCTGTTTGGAGCAGTTTGTGAACAGTGTTTTCTGTTGGAGATGGTAAGTCCCTGTGGGGTGGACTTTGGGCTTTTTCACTTTGTAAACCTATAACGTGCACAAAAAAGATATATAACAACACAATAAATGAAAGGGAAAAAGCAAAAGAACATACTATGAGCACGTTAAAAAAAATTAGTCTCCGAGTCCAAGCTGAGATACACGGATGAAATCATCAGGATTATTTCCTTAGACAAATCTCCTCCAGACCCACAGAAAGACATCCTACAACTGTTTTCACAGGCTGAGTAATACTAAGCATGACAAGTAAACTGGCCTTTATGTGTAAAATTGGTGGAGTTCAGAGGTTAAATGGCAGTGTTGCTGTTTGAGGTAAAAATCTAATCCTTAAAAGGCCTCACAGAGTCTCTGAATGCTGTAGCTGTCTCTCCTCCAGCCACCTGCGACCAATGGCAACCACTTTCTAAAAAACAAGCTCTCTTTCTGTGTAGGTTAAACTGAAGAAAAAATAAATACCAGAAAAACATATTACTGTTCCAATACGACTTTGTTAATACATCCAGCGATGAGATATGAATGGTTCATGTTTGTATAATGTATACAGTTTCTCTGATATATGAACACACAGTAGCTGGAGGAAAAACAGACACTCCAAGCATTCTGTGAAATGTCTCTGTTTACGTCTCTACTGCTGCAATTGTAGCATTTCACATTTATTTTATAATTACATAATACACGTATTGTATAACGTGTGTGTCTCAGGAGGCTTCTACATTCATATGCTTACGCACACAAACACACACAAACATGCATGGACACGGATTTACTCCAACATGAGCAAGAAGGTGAGTCATCCACACCACCGTGGCGGCTAAACGCATCAATGCCTCGCTTGGCATCCTGCCATGCTTCTTGTGGGTCACAGATCCTACACACACCCACACATTGTTTAAGTTTAAAGAACAAAACATCAGAGGGAGCCATGATAGACAGTGATGCGTATCAACGCACAGACGACATCCATATTTCCCTTATTCATCCACCTTAATAGTAGCGGTGAAAGCCTGGGAAATGTCACTATGCTGAGCATCGTGATGCTAAAGAGATGAGGAGCCAGAAAGTAATCATTTCAGCAAGTGATTTAATCCTGAATCCTACATTTTTGGTGTCAATACCGCCATCATATATCCATTCATAGCCTAATGCTTTTCAGACTGCGAGCTGCTGCCTCCATCGTTGACATCGCCATGACACCGAGGTCGGTGGCAGGGAGAGAGGGGGCAGTTGCTGCTCTTGTATCTCGCATGGGGATGCAATGATTGGTGCTGTTGTGGTTTGCCACGTTACCGTGACAACCACAGAAACCACACCAAGGAAAATGATCCAGTAATGATACCTTCCAGAACTCAGGCGTTAGGGAGCGCCCAGATAGCTCAGTTGGTAGAGCGGGCGCCCATATATAGAGGTTTACTCCTCCACGCAGCGGGCCGGGGTTCGACTCCGACCTGCGGCCCTTTGCTGCATGTCATTCACCCCTCTCTCTCCCCTTTCATTTCTTCAATAAAGGCCTAAAAATGCCCAAAAAATAGAAGACCAACAACTCCTGTGTTCTGCTTTTTTAAAAGATTATTTTTTGGGGCATTTTTAGGCCTTTATTGACAAGACAGCTGAAGACATGAAAGGGGAGAGAGAGAGGGGGAACGACATGCAGCAAAGGGCAACAGGTCGGTCGAACCCGGGCCCGCTGCATCGAGGAGTAAACCTCTATATATGGGCGCCCGCTCTACCAAATGAGCTATCCGGGCGCCCCAATTTAACATTTTAGTCTGGTGGCTTTGAAGAGAGCAATATAACAGCTTCAGTTCCCTGTCATAAAGCGATGAAAATATTCTAAATATAGCGTACAACTTTTTCTTTTTTTTAGGTGGCTACAATACGCTTTGCTGCTGCCCCAGCTGCAACTGTACATTGTTTGGCTTCCGTGCCGGTACTCCTGCCAGCTTCTCCAAACTACACACTAACTATGAATAAGTACTGTACCTCATACAACCCCACTTCAAAATGTCCAAACTATCACTTTAATTAGCTGACAGCAGGTCACCGGAACAAAATTTGTCTACAGACAAGCACACATTTCAACAAATATGAAGAATAAAGTTTCCAATAATAAATTATTATTACCTGTCATTATTTATGTATAAATGAAGCAGTTATTTTAAAGGGGTGATAGAATGATTATATAGGGTATTTTACACTGTTCCTTAAGGTCTCCTAATAGGGTATGTAACATTGGTTGGGCTGAAAATTGCCCGAATGCTATTTTATTAGGCCCTTAACTACCCTGTGAATATGGCTCTATTTGGAACAAGAGCTTTTCTTCCAAATATGGTATGCTCATTAATATTCCAAATGAGCTACGCGCTGATTGGTTTGAACAAACTACATAGAAACACATGGGAGACTCTCATATTTCAGACACTGCAAAGTTATACATTGTTTATCGGGCTATTCCATTACAAAATTCACTTCTGAAACTTTTTTATGCGAGAAATCAACTATGTAAAGCTCAAATATGGGCCGCTTTACAAAAATGGATGGCTAATTGCAAATTTTGTCCGACTGTGTGTCGGAGTTCAGCGCCGGTGCTGCCTGTGTTGCTGCCTCGCCGCCCGACCTGCCTT